>NW_020175829.1:937963-1052092 GCF_003031525.2 Neophocaena asiaeorientalis asiaeorientalis | reverse complement strand
AAAAAAAAAAAAAAAAAAAAAAATAGTATCTTGAGCTGATCCCTGACGTAAAGTCCTTTACAAGTCTCGCTTCATTAACCTTCAGTGAGAGGGCGAATTTTATTAGACCATCTTATGGATGGGGAAAACTGAAGCACGAGAGTTGAGGCAATCAAGGAGGGCCCAGCCTGTTCTCTGTCGCTGCCTCTTCCCAGTCCGCATTCTGGTCACACTGCACCTTGCGGCAGCCCAAAGGCAGCACTCTTCCCAAAACGGATGACAAGTTTCCAAATGAGGGCGGGTTGCTTTAGCTTTCTGACCTGAGCTTTTCAAACCTCCCACATGTGGCAGGTCAAAGCAGGACCAACCCACATACAGAACCAATTTTTGCCTGTCTGCCTAGAGGGCTGGTGTGTCCAAAGCACACTGGGAAATTTAAGACAGTAACCACTAGTGTCTCTGACACAAGAAATGCCTACCAGGGTCTTTTTCCTGTTCATTATCAAGATTAATTTAAGAATATCCTATAGTAAGCAGAAGGAAAGCAGTGTTTGAATGACTTTTAGCCTCAACGAGATGCAAATTCCTGCAGTGCAAATGCAGAAAGCGCCTCAACTCCTTTGTTTTTAGCCAGAAGTAGATCACCTATTACCCCTCACCACGAAAAGCATGGCAGAGCCCTCATTATCTCATATCCATGCTTTCCAAATCCATCAGCTGCCTGCTACACTGCTGGGCTTTTTAATTTAAATGTCAGCTAAAGTTAGAATGTGTTTTATAAAAATGTCAGAGCCCCGTTAACTTCGCTTCTGGATTGGTCTCGCCTTTCACTTTGGGGTTGACAACATTAAGGAAATGATTTCTCTAAGAACGCTTGCCCTAAAATTCCTCTTTGAATCTTTATGATACGCTCCTTAAAAATCTGAACTCTGGTGCTCCAGATACCAGTATCTATAAAATAGTCACCTCTCAGCCTGTATGAAAGATTTCTAAATGCTGCCCCACCTTTGAATTCACATTGTGAAGAAAAAAATTATTCGAAAAAGCTGGCATTCGATCGGTGCTTCTCGGTGGGCTTTTGGAGGTGACAACTGTCCTTACAGGACGATCCCACCCACTGCAGCATCTGAGTGTCCCTGCTCCTCCTTTTCGCTAAAAGCTAATAATTCTGCCCAGTTATGGTGACAACCGGAAAACCTTCCACTGATTTCCAAATACCTCCCGAGCTGTGGTATGCTCTAGGTGAGATGAGACTAAATCGAGAGTTTCAAAACCCTCGCATCAGACAAAAACCAACCCAAATACTCACCAGCCCACAAAGTCTCTCCTCACTGGACTCCTCAAACTGTTTGCTTGGGCTGCTCATTTCGTTGCTGGGATTCACCACTCTGTGATGCTGCTTGAACTATATTGTTCTCTTGCTGTAGATGGAGGTCTCATCTGGCTCCACAAATGGTGCCCTGCTGGTGGGCAGATATCTTAGAATAGACATCTGGTGGTGACCCCGTGTCAAGAAGAGTCCTGGGCACAGCAGATGCTCATTGACTTTGTTAGATGAATAGTTGGTGGGTGGATGACAGAGAGGACCTAAATCCTGGACCCCTCTGGCCACTGGCTTAGGAAGAAATACAAGAAGCTCTGTACGCTTCTTGTCCCCCTGGCTTGCCGGGGTTGTGGATTGTGTCTGCAGCATTGTGGCAGTTGGGTTCTTTTGGCCTCATACTAACATAGGGCAGGGCACAATAGAAGGCAAAGAGTAAAGTTTGTTGCTGGGGCAGCAGGTATATTAAAGTGACCACGATATACACACACATGGAAAGAATACATGTTAAGAGGTCACAAGAATAAAACACTTTCTCAAAATGTGATGAGGTAGGGGAAAAGTAGATTTTCCCCTAACTCCCAATACTGGCTCTATTTTTATATGTTTCAAGGTTTCCATTGTTGATCTTGTACTAAAGCACCTAACAGATGTCCCTCCAAAGGCGTCAAACCACTGTTGTGGTTTTCCTCCCATCTCTATTTCTTTTGCAGTAAACAAATTACCCAGAATATATTTTTTCCCTTTATATGTGTTGGGGAGAAGAAAAAGACAATTATATTTTTAAACGTCATTTTTCTCATTAATGACCAGAGACAGAAACAAACCACAATTGATTCAAAAGCCAAATCCTAATCCCTTCTATTTCTGTAGCCTCAGCAGGGCTTTCTCCCATGAGATAAATGGAGATAATCCTCACATAAGAGGAAAAGCGGAAAATACAAACAGATTCAACAATCAAGTTTAAGGGTGAATGAACTACAGGTCACGTCTGGAGAGGACAATACAGAAAGGAAGATGTGCACTTGCATTTTCCCCCCAGATGGTGATAAATTCACACTGATCCAATTTGTCCCTCTTCCCCTATCTCTAGAGCTCTCAATGGCACACAACCGTAAGGTGTCTGACCTTCGCTAAGATCGAGTGCCACCTGCAGCCTTCACCTCGTCAAAAAAGAAAAGAAACGGCCCCATTCATAGACAGAACCACGCTGTTATCAGTGGCACAGCCAAACTGGGTAAAGGGTACATCAGGGGTTGGGGCACGGGATGTCTGACTCTTCAGAGGCATACGTATATGATCAGACACCTACCTCACGCTGGATGAGACAGCTTTGTCATTCTCTCTCTCTCTTTTCTCCCTCTCTTCCCTTGCCTCCCTTTCTTCCCACCCCTGCCCTGCAACGCCCTATTACATCATCCCATTCTGACTCAGCTCCACAGTCTAGGAATGGGAAGAAGCTGAGTTTGGCCACCAAAACGCTAGGACACTATCCCCCAGGAAACAAGCACCTCTGCGTGTGAGGCTCTGATTCCCATTTTCAGACAACACTGCCCCCACAGCTTGGAGACAAAGAAAAAAGCGATCACGCTTCAAAAGATACCGGTTCTGGTCAAATGTCTGCCAGTCCAGCAGAAAAATCTTAGGATGATTTCAGCCCAGTAACTCCTTCCTGCTGACCAGAAGGATGCAACGTGGGGACACTACTCATCTTTGGGGCCACTAAGCAGGATTCAGATGGAACCTAATTTGCTGAACCTGGACCTCAACCCAACATTGATATCATTCAAGTGAAAATAGAAATGTAAAGCTTTAAAAATCAACATTTAGTTCCAACTGAAACAATCAAATATCCTCCAAATCAAACCTGAACTAGATTGATGTTTCATTCACTTTCTAATCTAGAAGGCATTCCCGTGACAATTTCTCCATGGCCTTGGGCAGCCAATCTCTTTCTCGGCTTCCAAGTCACTGATGACACTACACCCGGCAGGTTGGACAATTAACATAGCTCCAATCCGCACACTTGGCCTCCCTGCTAGGTAGTTTACCATTTACACAGTCCAGTTTGATTTCTGAGTGTTCAGAAGGATGGGTTGTTTGAACCCACTGATCCAAGAACATGTTTTTGTATATTCCTATACCTCTTATAAATCAGACCAGAGAAAGGAAGCATGAATGGACCACTTGTCCATTTCAAGCAATTATTCTGTCTGGCATGGGTGGAGGACAAAATAGTGTCAGCAGAGTGACGATCAGTGGTTAGTTTTACCAGAGGAAATGTTACGTGTCCAGTGCCAAGCACATCTATCTGTCTGACTGCCTTGTCTCTGATCATCTGTATTTTTTCTCCTCTCTCACGTACACACGTACCCTCTTTAATTACTAGCAGAAAACAGTGCATTCTGCACACTTCACAACATCTGTTCAGGCCTTAATTAATCCAACTCTCACAATCTCCATAGCAACGATGCTTAGCAGGTTCAGTCTCTGCAAGCAGAAATCTTCCCCTGAGTGATTCAAAATATGGCCATTACCGAAACATGTTTACATTAATTCTAGCGTCAGATATAATGAGAATTTTGCACAGAGGGTGTTTGCGTGGAAAGACCAAGTTATGAGATCATATTCAGCATCACCTTAGTAAAATCAACTGCCTCCAACCGGGAACACAAGTTAACACTAATTTTTCAAGGTATTGCAAAAAAAAAAAAAAATCCCATTACTGTCTTTATGTTACAAGAAATTCCTGTGCTACAGAAGATTAATGACCACAGTTACCTTGATGGAGTATACACTTATTGTTTGTAGGGCAGTTTGAAGAAATGCAAGTGTTAAAAAGAAATTCAGCAGGAGGGGGGCTTCCTGAGCTTCTGGCCCTACAGACCTTAATTAAAAGCCTATTGTTCTTTGCGGGCACCCGCCAACTTCTTCCCCAAATTAGAGCTTGCCAGCAGCAGAGAGGTTCACTGAGCCTTTCGAAGGGGGCCATGAACGCTGCCAAGGGAAAAGTCAAGCACATCTCTGAGAGCCTCTTTTAGCTCCATGGCCTCTACAGATGCTGTCCTTGACGCTGGCTGTATTTGCGTTTATATTTGAAGCTGTTACGTTAGCGATAGTAAAAAGAAACACTGACAACTCTCCAGAAAACCTGCTCAGAACTTAAATATGGTGTTGTGGGGCGCGGTGGTAAAGAGAGCATGGACAAGTGAAGCCAGGCATTTACCCCCAAGTAGTGGTTCAGTCCATACCAGCTCCGTCATTAAATGTTTAACTTGGGTTGCTAACAAGAAGTAAACCACTCATCAGAGTTCCAGCTCCTTTGCCTATTCAAAGAAGGAAGCAGTGAAAGGGAAACAACCCAAAACCCACTGAGGAGGGAGAAGAAAAGGATTTAGACAAACTCTTGGGTAAGTCAAAACTCATTTTAGTAGACAAATCAGATCCCTTCTATGATATACATTGGGGCACCCAGTTGAGCCTCTGAACAAGAAGGGGAACTTCCCGAACCTTCCCCAGTGACTGGAACTCTGTGGGGCCTGGGGACATTGGCCCTGGGGATGATGTATCTCCAAACTGAATGAAAGACAAGTCATTGGGGAAGGGAGGGTTGGGGGCTCCTGCGGGAATAAGGGCCAGTTCTCTAATGTAACTATGGTATCTAGTGAAATTAGCAAAGAAAGTATAATCCTTGTTTCTCACCAAGTTCATTCTTTGTCCGCAGACAACTGTCTCTATGAGCTTTTTGGTTGTTGTAAGTAAAACTTCTGACTTTCCTCTCTGCAGAGAGTTTTATTGGTAGGCAGACTAGTAAGATTCAATTAAGGGCATGTTGAAGCTTCTCAGCCATGAAGCTTCTACAAAACTACTGAACCATGGTCCCCCTTCAAGTTACTTCACCCAAAACAATATTCAATGACCAGCTTAAAGGAACGGCTTTGAACTCACAAGCCAGAGGCAGAGAAATGGAATGGAAACAGGATCAGCGTTCTAGTTCTAGTTCTGTCGCCTCTTTGATCTCAGATTTCCAAAGGCTCCTGTCCATCCGCTCATCCCCTCAACTGAATAGGTCTCATGAAGCTCTTACTCTGAGTGCAGCATCATGGCAGGCTTTGTTAGACCATGGACATCTCCCAGGGGAAAGGAAGATGGGCTGTGAAAAACTGAAGCAGTGATGCCCCAGCTAATTTAGCTCAAGCTCGCCTTCCTCCCACCCCTATCACCAGCATGTAATCCCTGCTATCATTTTTAGGGTGGTTACTGTGTGGCGTTTACTGTACTAGGCTTAACTCATTTAGTTTTCACAACAGTCCTGCAAGGCATGTCTATTATTATCCCCTTTCATCGATAAGGGAACTTAGCTCAGAAGCAAGGTTGCGGGATTGTGCAACTCCAAGAAATCCCATTCACGCTGGATTCCACGAGCAAATCCAGACAATGTAAGTGGCGTTGTGTGACCCTGTGGCCCTAGGGAATTTCAGTAAGCAAAGCCCAAGTCTGGTTTTTCCGTACCTTTTCACTGCCTCTGTCACGCTTAGTAGAGGGAGTTCTGTGCCTGACAGGCTGTCGGGAAAGAACATGGTGGACTCTTGGTGGTAATCACAGGATCAGTGTGGAATCTTTCTTCCATGTGTCCTCTCTACTCCTTTTTCTTTTCCACAGAGCCTTAAGTTGTAGATGAAGATGGGGTGGGGGGTAAAGCTGATAAAAAAAAGGCAGGCGGTGGTCAAGATAGTGATATAGGAAGATCCCATGTAGTCACCTACCCTGGACACACCGAATCTATAGGAGCATATGGAACAATTTTCTCTGAAAAAGACCTAGACTAGCAAAACAGCGCCACCACATCAGAAAACAAGAAAAGGCCCACACGGAGGCGAGTAGGAGAGGCTGAGATGTGGTCTCACCCTAAACCCCCAGCATGGCAACCCACCATCTGGATGGAACTCACAAACTTCTCCCCAAGGAACAAAGGGTTTATCCCTCACATCAGGCACGCCAATTTTTGGTAAGAGCACTTGACAAGTCCCCCAAACACCTGGCTTGAAAACCAGTGGGGCTCACAACCCCAAGACCCAAAGGGCTGTAGGGACCTGAGGACCAGCTTTTAAAGGGCTTCAGCCTCACTCTCTCCAGGGCCCGGTGCAGAAGCAGCCCTTTGAGAAGCGCACAGACTTTATGTGAAAGAGATTCACGTGCTGATCTTAAAGCCTCAGCCTACAGGGCAGAGCCCCGTACTTTTCCGGAATGGGGATGGAGATGCTGGCACTCCCTAAAGCCAGTGGAGTCCAGTTGTTTTACACTCTGTAGGTGCCGCCTCCCCTCCGGCTGGCACCTCCCTAAAGCCAACTCCCCTCTCCCTGCACTAGCATCTCCCACGGGGGTGCCCCAGGCTTTTGCAGATGCAGCCCAGGGGAATAGAGGCAGGGATGCCACCATCTTTGCGCCCTCCCTCTGCCTGGCTCCAGCTCACCGGTATCCCCCAGAAAGGAGCTGATACACTCTTCTGGCGCCCTACTTTTTGCAACTGTCATCCAAAGGACACCTCCAGATCGCCCGGCTCTCTTGGCCAGCAGCAGGGCTTTTGCTTGCGTTCCCATACACTGTATGTATTTTGCTGTATTTATATATTTTAAAGCTGCTGCCTGAGGGCCTGGCTTTGTAAACAGCCTAAACCTAGGTGCTGACTGAGGTCCTCCCGCCCACCTTTAGGACAGATAGGTCTTGGCACACCTCAAATACTGGGAGCCACGAAAAATAAAATAGGCTGCTTGGGCGATCACGAAGGTTTGGGAGATAACCAAAAGCTAGGGCAGGTTTGAACAATAAGGTTCATCTCCTACAACAAGAGCAATCCTGCAAGATCTGGAGAGGTGGCTGTCTCATCTAATATAGAGAAACCCCACAGAGTCAGGTAAAAGGAGAAAAGAGGAATATGTTCCAAAGGAAAGAAAAGATAAAACCTTAGGAAGAAAACTTTACTGAAACAGAGATAAGAAAATAAAGCAGAAGAGCAAAGTGAGACTTCTTCCCTCCCCATCACCACTTTATTCCTCCACTTAAAACTCTGCTTCCTCTCTTCCAATAAGCATCTTCAGGTAGCCCCCAGGAACCCCTTTACTTTTGGTTTCTTGTGGCTTAGGATCAGTAGGTAGATACCCAACTGGCCATTTGACCACAACCCAGTTGTTTTATGGTGGAGGTGGATGTGAAAGGGTGAGGGGACATGGTGTCATCATTCTGCCCAGCGCTCAGCAAGCCAAAATGCTGAGACGCCGAGGTTTGCAGCAAAGAGAGGGCTTATTCGCAAGGCCGCCAAGGGAGAAGCACGAAAGAGCGCATCTCAAATCCACCTCCCAGAAAAGCAAAGGGCTTAGGGGTTGGGCTATTTATGGGATAACAAATAAAGAGGCAGGGCTGGCAAAGGCATGGGGAGCGTGGGGAAAGGATTGGAAAAATCTGCAGTAATCATGGCTCTGCTCAGGTGTAACTAAGCTCCAGGGCTCTGCACGTTCTAAAACGGAGACGCTTGGCACGTTCTAAAACGGAGACGCTTGGCACGCTCTGAGGGTGGAGTTTTCAGCCCCCTGACGTCAAAAGGTCACGGAGCGGACACTCACGCATGCCCAGTTGGAGGGTCCTGGTCCTATCCAGTCTTAACCAGGAGCAGCTGACTCCAATTTCCGGAGAACAACTGGGGCAAACATCTTGTTTAGGCTCTGTGCCACCTGGAGGACAGGCAAGTCTTTTGTAGATGACCTTGATTAGTGAAGGCAGGTGAAATGGATTTGACTAATGCTTCCCCAGGGTTTCAGCAGTCCTCCATAATCCAGCTCTCTGTGGAACCTGATCAGTTACCAAGTTGAGAGAGACAGTTCCATGTTTTCCACCACTTGTACCAGAGTGCTTGGAAGAGTCCGAGATAGATGGATTTTCTCCCTGGACACCTTGATCCAGAGGGGAGAAACACGTTCTGCAGAACCTCCAAATGTGTACTCCAGTGGTCTTTTCTTTTGTGTCTCTGGACTTTTGCTTGGGTTTCTCTCCTTACTTGGAATGTCTCTTCCACACCCTCTGACTCTACTTCTATTTCAAGCCTCAGGCATCTCCTACTTTAGGACAACTCCCTTCATTCCACATATTACTGGCCCCAACATGCCCTTTCTCTGAGCTCCCATGGTGATCTGTATTTCTCAGTTATCTGTTCATGTGTTTTGTCTTTTCCAACAATTTGCAGGCATATTCATCTTTACAGGCTTCCTAACAGATTGTTTGGCCTTTAGCAGAGGGTCAGTAAATGTTTACTGAATGAGTTGAATGGAGGTTTAGAGATGCAAATGAGTTGAAAGCTAACCTTATGAAGCCTTAGTCCACTCCTATAGCTAGCCATCTCCAGGCACCTGACCCCTCTATTCACTGTTTCTGGCTGTGCAGGTGCAATCTGCCTAAGGACTGGGACCAGGCTGACCAATTATTAAAAAAAGCTTATGATATGATAATAATAGCTAGCATATGTTGAGTGATTACTATGCCCCAGGTACTGTTCTAAACACATTGCATAATCATTTAATTCTCACAGTTCTGTAAGGTAATCATCCCTGCTTTATAGATGAGGAAACTAAGACCTAGAGAGGTAAGTGACAGGCCAAGGACACAGCCAGGAAGTGGAAGGTCTGGCTCCAGAATACTCTACTGCTATGCCTCTCTCATTGAGAAAGACAGCGATGGTTGAACCTTAAAAACCTCAGTTTGATCCTGAGTTTGAATGGTGTGTCCTAGGTCATAAGAAGGAAAACATACTCCTTTTCACTTTTCGCTAATCCCACGATTTCAGCTTGCTCACCTTCTTCATTTTATATAGCCCTTACACACAACATCACCACCACCACCTCTGCAGCGATTATCTTTCCCCTTTTCTGAATGAGCAGGGCTCCATTTGCGAGTGGGCTGGAAGTGTCGCAGGCAGGACTCCAGCAATTATGCAGCCCTGATGAAGTGCAGAGAAGCTTGGACTACAAATGAGATGCACATGAATTTATGAAACCTGGAAGGAACAGGGCAAAAATGTTTTCCTTTCTGCAACAAATCTCTAAAGGGATGAAGGTTTCCGTAAGATCTTCAATCGCTAGGAAACTTATTTATGATGCTGAGAAACAGGGTGGTTTTCTCCTCAGATGAGTGAATTTATGTTAGAGCCACAGAGTGAATTCCACGAGATCTGAGCTCATTACACAGCGAGGACAAAGTGAAAAGGAAGAACTTATCAAGAAAGTGTTGAGACTTAGATTCAGTTAAGAAGTCATAATATTAAATTTAAAAATTACCAAGAGGAATCTATGAATAGAGATTTATCAAATAATGCTGAAGCTTCCCCTGGGTGGCTACACAAAGCCCCAGAGTTTGCAGGGCTTGAAAATGAACTGAGCACATGTATTTTTAAAGAACTCCATGGGGATTTTGAACATCTTTACCTATTTTCACGTATGGTTATTTCCATAGCCTATGTCAGAAAAAACGGATATTTATAGTTATCAGAGCAAGGATTTATACTGAAATATCTATACGCTTTTAATCTGAAGGATGGAGAATTCTGGAATAGACATTATTGGAGAGAGAGGGAAGATAGATCTTTCTCTCTAGATGTCTTTAGGAATAGAAGATGCACCTTATAATTTAGGAGTTCATCTTGGAGATGAAGAGACTGATTGAAATTTTAACAAGCTATCATCCATTCTGTGAAAATTAGTCTCTGAATCTGTTAATACGATTGTGACCAAAATGGCCAGAAGAGACAGGAGTCAGAAAAAAGAGTGTCCCCAAAAAGTTTTTTTTTTAAAAAAAACTCAGATTAGACTTGCCCAAGTGAAAATATAGGTTACTTATTCCACTGGTAACTTAAGTGGGAAAAAAACATAACGGAACCAGGGTGAATTTTTTTCTCTTCCTATCACAGCTCCCTCCTGGTAAGTGTTGCAAGTCTGGGTGAATTTAGTATTCCTCCTTTATTTTCATTTTTAATAAAGGGAGATTGTGTTTGAGTGTGAAAGGTGTATTTTACTGTGGTTCTCAACAGTTTTAAAATTTCAAAGTAAACTAGCAAGGGAATAGATATTTATTGACACTGACCAAAACATACACAAATACTTCTGAAGAACAAACTGAAAACATTTCCTGGTTTATTTTCTCACACAGAGACCCATAGTACCCTGAAAGCAAGATGTGCCAGTTTTCCTTTGTGGAAAAGCACATTCAGGCCGCAAGCTTCACCAAGAGAGCAGTTTTTGTCCTTCAGTAACTGCTGGGCAGCGATCCCTCCAGTGAGTGGTGGTCTTTGGTGCTCCCGGGACCAAAAGGAGGCAGGGCCAGCTGAGAGAAGCAAGGGCTAATAAAGTCTTACTTCGGTAGCAAAGTGTTGCTACTAAACTTTACCTCGAACCGACTTGCTGGGGCCGTGCCTCTGGGCCGTGTTGAAAGATGCTGCTGAACTATGACTTCAAAGCCCACAAGCATTAGGACCACGAAGGTGCATCTGAACAGTCTCTGCCCCAGGTCCCAAGAGTCCAGATTGTGTCCACAGCAGAGTGGCCACCCAGTTAGGACAGGGGTCCAAATAGGGTACCTCTGTTGCTTGGTGACTGTGACAGCTCACCACCAGGGGTGACCCCTTTGATGTCCCAAAGACTAGCTAAGAAAAGTTCTTTTCCACATCCTCCTGGCCTTTGAGGGCCCTGAGGTCACTCCTCCTAATCAGCTGCTGTGATTGTGAAAATTTGTCAATTATATCACTCTTTCCATCCAAAGTGCTTCACCTAGATCTTAAAAGGCACTTCAAAAAACAAATGATCCCGTAGAAAATACAATATGGAATTTTACTCTAGGGTCATAACAACTTTGAACATATTTCTGCTTATCTAAGTTAATTTCTCCTCCAGGAGTCTGGAATTAGGTGTGATAAGTTAATGATGATACAAACAGAGTTGTTTTCAATAATTTAATTATTAGACTCATGCCCCCAAAATAAACTTGCACGAAATATTAAACATAACTCCTAAAGCAATTTGGACACAGTCACACACACATCAGGAAAGGAAAAAAAAATTCTCCCCCAAATGCCTGTATTTTGTTTCATTTGGAAAAATAACAACACAATTAGAGGTAAACAATAGTTTCTTCTGCTCCATCTCCAGTTTCGCCGTCTTGTCTGGTTACTCTCTGTAGATTTAGCTTTGCTTCTGCTATGAACGTCTGCAGCTGAGGGCCATGCAGATTTGAGTCCTGGGGGGGCGGGCATGCAGTCTGAGAGAGGTCCAAATCTGCAACAAACAGCACAGGTCACAGGAGAGTCAGCTTGGGACCTGCAAGTCAGGTGAAACTAGGAGTCAGAGTCAGAGCCCTCGAAGATTGGGAAATGCTGTGGCCATAGAGCTAGCCACGGAGAGAATGAGAGTCCAGCGAGAAAGGAATGAAATGGATATCTAATGATTTAATCAAAATCACTAAAATGGTTGGTTGGGTGTACAAACATCCCCTGTGGCTAAAAATAACCTTTACAAAATACTCCCAGCAAAACCGTCAAACAAAAACTTGTTACCATCTGTGGGCTGTTCAAACACTGCACCTGCTGAGAAGGGGGTGCCCAGTTATTTTTTAAAATGGGTTCAACGTCTTAGAAATACAGTTACCTACCCCAGCTGTGTGCAATAAGCCATATTTGCATCTGCACCGCATCTTCCCTCAGAGTAACTCAAAGTCAAGAACTGATCTGGAAGACTCAAATAAGGTACCTGGGACTTTCCTGATATGGGGAGAGGGAAGGGGAGAAAGGAGATGAAGGATGGAGACCCTCCATGCAAATCTGTTAACAACACACAAATCACTTAGCAAAAGGAACCAGGTTCCTGGGGAAAATCATTCTGGTAACAACTGACTGGGTTTGTTATTTTTCTGGTTACCTAGCAACAGCAGGGCACAGCCCATTTCCCCTTTTCTGATAAAACCCTCTAATACATGGTTTAAAGGAAAGGCAAAGGGGGATTTTGATTTGAAAAAAAAGCAAGGCTGTTGCTGCAAACCATATTCTCTGCATTGCTCCACTGACCATCCTCCCGGAAGCTCAGCTATGTGGGAAAATTACAAATAACCAGCTTCAGTTGGAGCAAAAAGCAGTCTACATGGAAACCCAGGTGGGGAAGATGCAGAGCCCTGAGGCCCACCTGTTCTTTTTTCAGTCATTAACAAGAGGTCATTCTAATCCTTGCCACATTTTATTCAAAGGCTCTATTATTTAGATGGATACACATAACTGCTAGCACTCTGATGACAAAAATGCTTGTAATTTTTACGCTCCTGACAAGGATCTTTGGTTACTAGCGAAGACAGGAAGCAAGGGCCTGGCTGGAATGAAGAGCAAAATGTCCTCACAGGGCTCCACCTTCAGGGATGCGGCTTCCTTTGCTGCACCCCCTTTCATCACTTCTTCCAGTAGGAGGCAGAGCCAGCGGGAGAGGGGCAGCCAGGGCCGCAGGAAGTAGACACAGGTCACCTGGAGGAGCTGACCTGTGCCTCCAAAGCCAGCCCAGGAGGACCCTGGGGGGAGGGGAGGGGAGAGGTGGGGAGGAGAAGGGAGGGGAGAAAATGGAAGGGAGGGGAGGAGAGGGAAGGGGGAAGGGGAAGGGAAAGGAGGGGAGGGGAAGGGAGGGGTTGGGGAAAGGAGGTGAGGCTGCACTCCACAGCTCTGCTCAAAGGTTTAGGCCATCCCTAACTCTAGGTATCAATGGGGCACAAAGAAAAAAATCCATTTACATTGGGGTGACTTGATTCTGTTGATCCTAATCCCGTACCTCAAATATTGGGCTCTCACTCACTACTGAAAACATGACTACTGAAAATGCCTCTAAATCCACCATGTGTACGGTGCCTTCTCTGGGCACAGCAGCTGTTCCAGGCCTTTTACAGTCATCACCTCCTTAAGCCTCCAAATGTTGTAACGCACAATTTACAGGTTGGGAAGCTGAGGCTCAGGCTAAATTCTTGCCCATCGTGCAGCTAGGAAGTAATCCAGATTGGAACTCAGAGGATCATTCCCACTTGCTCATCTGCTCAAGATTCTCATGGTCCCCATCATTTCTTGTTGTGCTGGAAATGACTTGACCATCTTTGCAGAATTAAGACACCCTGGATGTGTAATGCTTAACCTCCCTAAGTACCAAATTTTGAACACTTACCAAAAAAAGAAAGAAAAAAGACATTCTGAGCTCCTCCAAACCGACACAGTAATTACTGTAAAATTAGGAACCTCCCTCATTCAATCAGGTAAACACAAAAAAAACCCAGGCAATGATTTCACTATCAGGGCAATACAGATCAACCTAGAATGTTCTCTGTCCTTCGCCTGTCTGTGGTCATCACACATTTTCACACTTTTAACTCCTTTTCCTAGCCATTGAAATAAAACCATTTCACCTCTAAAAATAAACATTCCCAGTTAAACTACTGATGTTTAATATTATGCAACCTAAAAAACAAAAACGTGCCTCAGAACTTCCATCTAGCAGAGGCTGACAGACTGGAGAACAGTTCACCTCTGCCACCAACCACAGCGCTGCCTACTAGCCCACAGAAGGTCCAGCCAGGGTGCAAGTAGTGCTACAGGGAGAATGAACAATCATCCATTGAAAGAGGCAGTTGGGACGAGATTGCTGACAAATGTGACAAAGCCGGGCAGAACGGAAGTCCTTAATCCATGTAAGTTTCCTTCCTCTGGGTTATGAAACATGTAGCAAAGAATCCAAAATACTGGTGATTCTAGGCATCTGGGAAGTCCCCTTCATGGTTTCAAGAAAAGACTTGTTCAAAAAGAGCCCAAGAACCAAATACATTTCAGAAAGAATTCTTTTATCTTAAAGGCTCCAGTTCAGGAAGATAGAGAACCAAGAGTAAACATTGGGGGAGGTTTTTCATTTGTGTGTGAGTATAAGGCAGGCAGAGAGAGAGAGATTTAATCAGAATTTTTTCAAATAATAAAAATACAGGAGAAAAACATCTCCTGGACCCTAAAGTGAATCAATGGCCCATGTTGTAATCCCATATGTATTAAGGTTGCACTTGTGTGTCACCTGGAGGGGAACTCAATTTCCTTCTCCACGTTCCTTCTTGGTTTCTACCTGAACTACTCAGGCAAGGTCAGACAGTCTGTCTTTGAAATTAGAAACCGTTCTGTGATTTCTGATTTTATTACTCCATTTCAACCCTGAAAGGACTCCAGCACAGCAACTGTATATTTCTCAAGGTCAGCCACCTTCTTCCACACGCTCTACCCTAGAGAGTATGATCGTCATATAGAACCCTAAACTGAAAAAACATTTGTTAAACCCTCATTGATTCAGAAAGCAGAATTCTTGGGGAGTAGAATTAATCATCCAATTTTATTTGTGATCAAAATGCCTGTAAATTACTGGAAATAAAAATAGAATACCTCTTTTTTTGTGGAGAAAAGAACCCTCTTGTACTGTTGGTAGGAATGTAAATTGATACAGCCACTATGAAGAACAGTATGGAGGTTCCTTAAAAACCTAAAAACAGAATTACCGTATGACCCAGCAATCCCACTACTGGGTATATATCCAAAGAAAACCATAATTCAAAAAGACACATGCACCCCAATGTTTGTTGGGGTTATTGCAGCATTATTTACAATAGCAATGTCATGGAAGCAACTAAATGCCCATCGACAGACGAATGGATAAAGAAGATATGGTACATACATACAATGGAATATTACTCAGCCATAAAAAGGAACGAAATTGGGTCGTTTGTTGAGATGTGGATGGATCTAGAGACTGTCATACAGAGTGAAGTCAGAAAGAGAAAAACAAATATCGTATATTAACGCATATATGTGGATCCTAGAAAAATGGTACAAATGAACCGGTTTGCAGGGCAGAAATTGAGACACAGATGTAGAGAACAAACATATGGACACCAAGGGGGGAAGTGGTGGGGGGTTGGGGTGTGTGTGATGAATTGGGCGATTGGAATTGACATGTATACACTAATACATGTAAAATGGATAACTAATAAGAACCTGCTGTATAAAAAAATAAAATAAAACTCAGAAATAAAAAAAACAGAATACCTCATTTTTTAATAAGCAAAGAAATATTAACACAATCATAATTTGGTCAGATAAAAAACCAAATGCTCTTATGATGAAACAAAACTTCAAACTACAAAGAACCTTTTAATCTACTGTCTCAACACAACTGTCCCTCTTAGTTGACATAAAAGAAATAATTTGATCCTTCCCATACCTCTGGAAACTCAACAGAGTGAGCATTATTAACCTTAAAATAAGGACAAATAGGCTAAAACACATCAAAGCCTAGCTAAACCAAGTGGAGAAGTAGAACCTTGATGCACGTTTTTTTTCCCTCCTATTTAGCTGAACTTCTCTTCACAGCCTAAAACTTATTCCTTCACAAGAAATTTCCTCAGTCTCACTGTAGGGTCTAAGTCAGTCTTCTCAAGAAGTTTCTAAAAATGATAAGTATACACATTTTGGCTGGTCCTATCCCCTTTGTCTTATGGGCGGGGGGCAGAAAACACCCAGGCCATGGGCTGTATGATGTGCTGATACCCAGAGACAGTTCCCCAAATCCCCCTATTTTTAGCCCTTCATTGTAGCCTTGAAGGGCTAAAAATGCATTTGTTGACATTTGCATTTATCATTTTCACACTTTGCTCACCTGCTACTGGAATTTCAAACTATGAAAGAAGAGAATGTGGGATCTGGATGACATACAACCATAGTGATTGGCACCTGAAAAGCTGACACGAGCGGGAAGAAAAATTGGCCTTCCCTGCATCAGCTCACCATCATTATTCTTTTGAGTCAACTGGATAATTGGTTATTTGCAAGACCAGACTGTATAGTCAAGGTGTAAAATGCAACCACGTGTCACACTGAAAATGAATGAAGTCCCTCCCAAGCTGAGAAGTGAATGAAATCTTTTAAACCACAAGGTCAATGTAACCTTGGGCGAGTCACTTCCGCTCTCTGGGCTTCAGTTCATGAAGGATTGAACTGAAATCATCATTCAGGCCTCTTAAACTTCTTATACTGTAGAAGAACGTTTACACCTGTGTTTTGGCTCAGTAATGCACCAAATACTATTCTAGAAGTGCAACAAGTGAATGCATTTTTCAACTGCTTTCTGCTCAAGGAATACTAATGTATTACCTTAAGTTGCATTTAAAATAATGTTTTAAGGGTAATTTCCGGATATATGCCCCACCCTTCTACTTTCAGTCTTCCCTACAACACGTATTTGAGTTGAGTCCACACAGCCCTCAGAGCACAGGATTTGGAAAGCTACCTAATGAGTGGAAGATAAGGTCCCCGGTCAAAATCTACACTTGATCTTCCCTTCTATGAACAGCAAACCTAACAGTAGTTTGTCATAAAGAAAGCGGTTGCCTATTGTTTTAAAACATTTAATTCATGTAGTCTTTGCCTTTTTCTGGATTTTCTGAACAGAAAAGCATTTTAAATCCTAATAATTTTTAAAGAAAAGCTTTGTTTCAATTTCAAAGCACCAGGATAACTTCCATCATAAACATTAACTGTCCAGGTCTGAATTTAACTCCACATTACCCAATGACCAGACAGCCAGCAGCCCAGTGCTACAAAAACACGTTAAGTCAATGTTCGGATCATTGATGATGCATGTCAGCCCTCTCCGTGTCTTATCCCAATCCATTCTCCCCAAGAAGACTCACAAAACAGAGCTTCACGTCTCTGGGTCCTGGCTCTGTTCTTGGTTATTTTAATGAAGTGTTCCGACTCATACTCTTTACTACTGTATCCCTCGTGCAAGTTCCTATAATCAAAATTCACACTTTCCTAGAATGACACCACCTCAAACAAATTGTCATTCATATTCCAAGTCTGCAAAATAAGTGGTATTCACCCATTTAATGATCGATTCATGCTTATACTGTGAAACATTTACAAAATTGTTTCCTGAGGGCATTACTGGCAATCACTATTTCTTTCTCAGGAGCATTAAGGCACAGCATTTTCCTTCTAATGGAAAACACTTAATGTACAAAACTCAACGTGTCCTCAGAGCTAAGGAAAATTTCTCTCCCTCACTGCTTTTGCTCAACTACATTTCCCATAGTGAGCCACAAACAGCATGTGAGCATCTGGCATAAAAACCAATCTGGATATCTGAAGCCAATGATCTCAATGAGTGTTAAGATTCCCTACATTACTCCTCACGTACCAATCCTGCACCTGAAATAAAATAACCGAAGGGTACTCTGGGGTTGTATACGTGTAAATGTGTAATGTAAGAAAGCAAACTCATAATTTTTTTAAGTTGTGACTGTTAGAGTTGGGCTTTATTTTCTTACCAGTAATTAACATATTTGGAATAATCTATGTTGGTTATGTAGGTAACACTGATAAGAAACACAGCAATTGAAGCAATCAATACAATGAAGTTACAATTATGTTAACACAAGATGCATTATGATACGTCAATTGTCTCTGTGTGAACTTTGATTTGCTCTCACACTCTCTCACCCAGAAGGGTGCCCGTGTTACTGAGTCATGACCTTAACATCAGCAAGTCCCACGGGAAAACGGGGCAAGTGCCTCCACCTTCCCCTCTTCTCTGAGATGCATTTCAAAGTGTGTTTCTCTAATCAGGATACTAATAGGCATTAATGATAAAAGAATACAGTGGTCAAGTAAGTTGATGAAACCCCGGGTTAATCAAGTTTCTTTACTGACATATTCCTCAGAACTTTAATAGGCTCACCTGTATTATTAATCTCTGAAAGGGAAAAACTGTATGTGGCAGGTCCCAAACTCGGGGAGCTTTTTCTCACAGTGTACTTTTCAGTGTTGTGTTCTATGTAATATACTTTGGGGAATAGTGCACTAGAGAATAATAAATCTATTATAGACTAAGAAAGAAAGAGACAATAAATGACCAAGATGCCAGAATAAATCAGGGGTGGGAAGCTGGAAATAGGTGAGGTTTTCCAAATTCAGAGACTCTTGACCCTGTATATAACATCTATAGCAGACTCGGGCAATCATCATCAATGGCTGCTAAAAGCATTAGGAGAAGAGCTGATGGGGAACTTTATAATGGATGGACAACATCCGAACCCACGGGTCAATCTTAATATCGCAAAGAGAGAAACAGACACCTCAAGCCTCCTGATGGGATGCAAGTGGAAATATACAACATCTACAACATAGGAAACAGACAACTCTATCTATGAAGATTTTTTCATGTCAAAAAATAAAGCCTGCATCTAGTCAAATATCAAATATCTATTCCCAACTACCAGTTTACAGGAAATATAGAGGCAGAAGACTACATTAAGTGACACCACAGGGATGCAATCAGCAAAATCCAGAATGTAGAAAAATTTTTCAGGAAATATATTTTTTTCAGAAAAAAAAATGTCTTTTCACCAAATAAGCAACCCAGTCTTTTCAACAAGTTGTAAGATTTTTTTTTAAAGGCAAGGGAACTTTAGATTAAAAGACTCGTGAGATATACAAACCAAATGCAATACATGAAATTATTTGGATCCCAATTCAAACAAACCAAGGGAAAAAAAATTGAGACAATCAGAGAAATTCAAGTACTGAGAGTATGATTTTAAGTAAAAACTGTTAAATTTTTTAAGGTGTAATAACGATACCGTGGGGACTTCCTGGGCAGTCCAGTGGTTAAGACCTTGCTTTCCACTGCAGGGGGTGTGGGTTTGATCCCTGGTTGGGGAGCGAAGATTCCACATGCCTCATGGCCAAAAAAACCAAAACATAGGGCTTCCCTGGTGGCACAGTGGTTGGGAGTCCACCTGCCGATGCAGGGGACACGGGTTCGTGCCCCGGTCCGGGAAGATCCCACATGCCGCGGAGCGGCTGGGCCCGTGAGCCATGGCCGCTGGGCCTGCGCGTCCTGAGCCTGTGCTCCGCAACGGGAGAGGCCACGACAGTGAGAGGCCCGCGTACCGCAAAAAAAAATAAATGATACAGATTCAGGTACGGTCTTTGCTCTTGCCTGGAAAATCTAACATCTCCTCAGTGAAATATAATTCAGAAAAGGTCTCATTTTATACCCTGAGTCCATTTGTCCAGAGCAGTGAATTGATAATGTTCTTTTAGAATTTGGATTCCTATTCTTTAGTCTTCTGAGTTTACTTAAAACTAAAAAGTAACATTTTTTAAGCAATAGGAACTAAAAGATGTACATCTAGTCCAACAATATCTGAGTAAATTTCAGTTCCTAACAGCAGTAGGTGTCAACATATAATGTCAAATGAATGAATGAATTAGTGAATACCTTATTCAAAAATTCTACCTACTGTAATTAGAGTTGTGGGAATCACCAATTTGGAATTCTTATGTTTAGAAAGTACCTTACAATTTCATTTATTCTAATCCTTGTCTTCTCAGTAGGAATGAAGCTGAAAATGCAGTCAAGATAGAACTGCATAATAGGGCTTCTCTCTTTAAGCCACTAACATTATTTGACCTTGAGTCAAGCATTCAATTCAAACCTCACACCAATCCACAATAGTAGGTACACTATGGAATATGAAAAGGAGAGCTGAAAACAAACCGAACTTGAAAATGGAACACAACTCAGGAACACAAGAAGCTGAAGAAAACATCCAAAAACCATAATTAACATCTTCAAAAAAATTTTTTAAGATATTTCGGCCACCAAGCAAGATTCCATAAAATAGGAACTATAAGAGAACAAGGAAAAATCTCTTAGAAATTAAAAATATGCTGGCTGAATTTTTTTTAAAAAATCAATGGAAAAGTAGGAGGTTAAGGATGAGAACATCTCCCAGGAAGTAGAACAAAAACATGAAGAAATGGAAATAAACAGAAAAAAAAACCCAGAAAAATCAGAGGCTCCAAGAGGTCCAATTTATAATTGGAAACAGTTCCAGTAAAGATAAAACTGAAGAGAAGCAATTTTTTGAAGAAGAAAATGTCACAGATTCGAAGGAAAATATATTTCTTGATTGAAAGAGTCTAATGAATAACCAGTAAAAATGATTTTAACAAAAGATCAGACTAAGGCATATTATAAAATTCATCCAAGAATGAATAAAGTGATAATTCCAGAGGCTTCCTAAAGCACAAACAGGTTACAAACAAAGAATTAGGAATCAGAATGGCATCAGACTTTTTAACAGCAACGCTGAGAAGTGGAAGAATCAAATCCTTCAGAATTCCGAAGGAAAATAATTTGGGTATAGAATTCTAAGCCCAGATATATTATAAAAACCAAGTATAAAAGTAGCAAAAATAAATAAAGGAAATGAAAAAGACATTTCAACTGATTTGGAAAAAAAATCCTTTCATTATTAGACCTTTTCTTAGGAAGATTTAGAGATACGTTCCAACAAATAAAGGAATATGCCATAAAAGAGAAAGATTGGGATTGAGGACAATAGGATCCAACACAGGAGAGATATGAAGAGATGTCCCAGGTGACAGCTACACTGCTGGCTGGGACAGCAACAAGGGCATATTAGAGTAAGAGGACAGAGGATTCTGGAAGGGAAATTTCCAGGAAGGAAGATGAAGCTGATAGATTTTGGAATGTGTTGAGTGTGTGTAAAATAACATTGATCAGTTATTGAGAGAAGTATAGGAACTCTGGAGGAAAACATAGGAGGTAGAAAAAAAGTGAGCAAATGAAAAAATAAGGCAGATGGTTAAAGTCTCGGTAGGATAGAACAATGACATTATTTTTAGTAGCTTCTGTTCATACAGTTGATTTTTCTCCATCTTAAAAGGGCTCAGCTCTCACAAATGTCCTTTTCTAATCTTAAATGTCTACATATAAGTATAAATATGATTTTTCGGAAAACTACTTCTCAAAGTACGAAATATATTGAGCCCATTCAAAAAGAATGAACGTGTCTGTATAATTAAGATTAGAGACTTCTGAAGTTCTAATATCTGCTGTTAGAAAAAAACCTTTATAAACAGGCACTTCAGAGAGGAAGAAACCTAAAAAGCTAATAAATATTAAAAAGGAACTAAATCTCACTGGTAATTAGGGAAGTACAAATTGAAAGAAAGGGGTTACCCATTCCATACCCATGATATCGGCAAATATTGAAAAGCCTAACAATGCTAAGTGTTGGGGAGAATCTGGAGAAACTCGACCTCTCGTACATTGCTGCTGAGAGTTATACTATATAATTTTAGAGAGAAATCAGTAATACCCAGCGAAACCAAAGACATCCCTGCTACTTCTAGGTGTTCATAATCTGCATAAACTCTCACTCATGTGCACAAGGAGATGTGCATAAAAGGATGTTTACTGAGAAGCGTTTGTAACACAAAAATACTGGAAACATCCTAATTGCTCATTAGTAAGGTAATGAATATGCTGGTGTTTATTCACATAATGGAAGAGCATACAGCAGTTTAAAATTAACTATTTGTGCTACATGTACAAATGAGTGAAAAAAATAAGTTGCAAATAGACATATACACACACATACACATGGAGTGGGGGAGAAAGGGAAGAAGGGCAGGCTGTTTTATACTATCACTACGTACATATGTATCCATAAACAATATATCATTTTTTGTTTTCCACTACATTTATATGTATCCATAAATGATAAACAATATGTCATATTTTTGTTTTGTTAAAACAAAACCAAAAGTATGTTTATTGATACATATATATGTTTATGGCATAAAAACATACTGTGGAAATGATATACACCAATTACAGGATATTGGATAACTCTGAATAGGAAAAAAGAAAAAGATAAGGGGAAGGGATTTCATATCTAACATTTCTTTTAAATAAAAAAAGGGCAAAGAGATATCTGAAGCAAATATGGTATAAAGTTAACATTTGTTAAATGCATGCCTGATACAGATTTTCTGTACTTTTCTGTAAGTTTGAAATTTTCATAATTAAAACTTTTATGTTAAAAAATGCATGAAAATACACAGCAACCAATTGCAATATGTGGTCTTTATTTGTATACTGAGTCCAAAAAACAAGCTGGAAAAAGGACACACGCACTACATTTATAAAACAATTGGAAACTTGAACCCTGACTATATGTTGATATTATGGAAGTTTTGATAATTTTTCCTAGGTGTGATAATAGTTTAAAAAAGAGAGCCTTATCTTTCAGAGATACATACTGAAATGTTATGTATCAGTATATGCTTACAGATGATTTTTAGAATTTGCTTCAAAATAGCACAGGGTGTGTGTTGTTGCTGGGCATGGGGGAATTGGTGGGTAGGAATCTACATAAATCACCACTGGTCATAATTTCCTAATTTTTTGAAGTTGGGTGATGGTACATGAACAGTTATTATACTCCTCTGCTTAATTCTGTACATGTTTCAAACTGTGCATACATTCAGGTAATCAGGGAATATGTCAAGCTCAAACTTTAAATCAAAACAAATTAAGATGTTCCAACCTCAGAGTCCCTGTTAAGAAGCAGGGACAGCTTTTTAAGATTGTGCTGAATTAAACAATATGTAGGTCTCCAGCTACAAGGACAGGGCAGTATTTTCATGGCATTCAATTCCTCTTAAGGCTGTAGAGACCAGGGACTCCTAAGTACCATGGCAATAAAACTGGAAAACTGCCTTCTGCATGACTCTACCCACACTGAAAGAGTTATGCCTCTCATTTTGCTGAAAGAAGAACTGAATTCATTTCTCTGCCAGGTGAATAATGCAGAAAATCAACCTAGGAATTTTAATGCTGCATTTACTTCTTACTGGTTCAGCAGAGGGAAAAGCAGATGTTAAAATTCTTAAGCATACCAGATCCAGTGTTTTTCTTTAAACCAGAAGAAGGCAAGCAATTAGATCAAACACACCCAAGCTAATTAGTTCTACCTCCTTCTTAATAATTATGTTATTACCAGACTTTTTAAAAAAGGCACCCAATTCTTTAAAGGTATATAAATGAGTGTTTTTTTCTCTTGATCAATTACAAAATTATGAGATATCAAAGAACTTACATGCCTTTTTCTGTTCTGAGAAGTTGGTATTTACAGTTTTCAGAGCAACATAAAATTTTTTCTTTTTAAAAATGAGAATCACTTTGTAATTCTTATCTGTTTGAAATAACATTTGCTGAGAAGCCAAACCCTGAAATATCTTTTCCAACTGCAGCTTTGAATTTATGTCACTCAAAAATGATTAACATTTTAAAAGTACAACATAATATATAGAAAATGTTTTGTTCAATGTAAATTTTCACACTCAACATTCTTTTCATATTTATGTTTGCAATCAGAGGAAAGATTACTACATTACATTTCTGGAAATTAAACTTAAAATACTTTTAGAAATTGTACCATTAGAGAAGTAGGCAGTTTGCAGAACAGAGGCAAAATTAGGACTTTATTAAAACAGGAATCAAATGAGAACATATATACTAAGATTAATTACTTTACTCCTTGGAGCCATCTCTTCCTATAGGAGATGATTTTACATTGTCTTATGCGTACAAATGCCATGTGCAGCTACTCTAGACGTTAATATTTGTGCTTCCTGACTTGTGACCTATGACTAACACTGGAGCCTAAGAAACCAATTTCCCTTTAATTATCTACCAGGTGACACAAATTCCCAAGTTTATACTACATCCTCCTCCTTTTAGACAGATCTCTTTCTTCTGTAAACAACTCTTTTGAAGAAGGAGCCATAGCATTACCATACAATTTAACTTCTCTTTAGTGGAATCAGTCACCAAGAGCAAAGAGCAAGTAGCCTCAGTGACTTAGTGACCAACAGCCCCAGCGCCTTCCAGACCAATAAGGGCCACTAAGCACACTGCCCTCTGATAGCCTGTTACCTCACAGAGTAGGAAGATGCAGACACAGATAACTATAAAAGAGGTCAATGAACACTGTCCACAGGCGGACACCACTTCAGAGATCTTCCAAAGAGAGCGTTTTTAGATGTGGTAGCCAGGACAGGCTTCAGAGCAAAGACAGAACTGGAATTGAGCCTGGCTGACCAGCATGTCAACAGGAAGAGGTGGCCTCGGGTGGAGGTATTTTAGGTAGAGCTCACCCCTACTGCAAAGGGGAGGAAATGCTGGATGCCATAAGGAAAGAGAGATGTTGGGTCTGGTGGAATTATGAGTTAGTGCAGATAAATCAGAGGGGTGGGGATGTGTTGGAAGATTGTGGAGGGCTTTGAATGGGAATGCTGGGAGTTTTAACTTTAGGAGGTAAGTTTTGCAGCTGCTGGTGATCAGGACCCTTCTATGGTCCCGTGTCTATCTACATACTTGGCTTCACCTGCCCATGTAGGTCCAAGGCAGGGTCAGAAGGGAGCTGTTATTCCCCATTTTTCATCTGCTTGGAATAAGCCCACATTTAGCCAGTCATGTTTCCATGCCTTTGATGGACAGAACATTATTTATTTTTTCAGTTAGTAGAGGGTGTGTCAGAAGGAAAACTGTTTTGAGCTTCTTGTCCATTCACTCTTCAATCAACACTGAGTGCCTAGTATGTGCCCTGCACTGGGTCGGACACCAGGGAAACCGAGTTGAACAAGACTTTGTCTCAGCACCCAGGAAGTTTATAGCCCATACAATCACTTCAAAAACTCTTCCAGTTTCTTAAAAGCTAAATAGGCACCAATTCTAGGATGAATTCTACTCCTAGGTATTTATCCAAGAAAAGTGAAAACATAATTCACAAAAAGCCTTGTACAGACTGTTTATAGCAGTTTTATTTATAAGAGCCAAAAACTAGAAATAAGCCAGGTATCTATCCACAGAAGACTGGATAATTGTGGTAAATTCATCTAAGCAAGATTCCTTAGTAATAAAAGGGAACCAATTACAGATTCATGCAACAGCATGGATGCATCTCAAAAACAGTCTGTTGAGTGAAAAAACCCTGGACACACAAAGGTACGTAGTATTTGATTCCATGTCATTCTAGAATAAGCAAAATTAACCTGTGGTTGATGGAAAGCAGATGAGGAGCTGCTTCTGGGAATGAAGGTTGGTTGGTAAGAGGTAGAAGGGAGCTTTCTAGAGTGATGGCAGTACTCTGTGCCTTGAAATTCTTTCCACAAAAATGACTGAATAATAGAGTTAATATCTGAGCATTCAATGTATGTAAATATCTCAAACAAACAATATATAGCAACTTAAGAGTCCAGAGGGAAAACAAGTGACAAAATATGGTGGAAAGTAACACAAGGATTTACTGGACACTATAGAATCACAAGGAAGGCTCCTAACCCAGATTGGGAGGGTCTGGATGGGCATTTGGAGGAAAGTGACCCTGGAGCTGGGGTCTTGAAAGACGAACAAGAGTTTACCAGGTTGAGAATAAAGGGTGGAGGACAGGATATTCCTGAAAGAGGAAATAGATGTACAACAGGGGCAGATTTATGGCCTTTCACATAAA
Organism: Neophocaena asiaeorientalis asiaeorientalis; assembly: GCF_003031525.2. NCBI lineage: Eukaryota > Metazoa > Chordata > Mammalia > Artiodactyla > Phocoenidae > Neophocaena > Neophocaena asiaeorientalis. Next base: position 1,026,312 of record NW_020175829.1, on the reverse strand, counting down.
TGGAAGAACTTCCTATGGCTGGACCACAGGGAGAGAAAGGACAGAGCAGCATGAGATGAGGCGGAGAGATCAGAGGTCAGATCAGGCCTCCAGGCCCAAGCACATAACCTCCTGCACTTCATCAGCAATGACTAATTTCAGCACACGGTACATTTGAATAAGCCCAAGGAAGGTGACCCAAAAAAGCCCTAAGAGGACTGGACACAAATCCTTATCCACAGGCCCAAATGCTGGCCTAGGGGCTAAACAAAACTCTATCTAAAATTCATTGTGTTGTATTTGGTATTCAGAAGACAACCCACGTGGTAAATCACGTCGGCGTATGTCGTTTGGATTTCAATTGTTCCTACAGGAGAAAGGATGTATTTGAAGGGTGTGCCACACACAATGAGTTTATATCAACACCCACTTACATCGCTGGTTTTCTTCCTAGTATACTTTAAGGAATAGTAGCCCTGCAAGGTTCTGGGCCGGAGAAGAGGATGTTGTGGTTAAATAGGTTTGGGAAGTGCCACTTTTGGAGAGTCACAGTACACATGAGCACAATGAAAGTTTTGAAGAAGTTGTGTACTCGCCAAACCGCCATTTCCCAGTACCATCTGATTATGGGAACCTTCTATCATGTACTGTGGAATGTTTTTCGAGAAGTATCTATTTAGATAATACTCCAATGAGACATAATATGTCCTTCAGGTCCCCAGAGCAACTACTTTGGAAGCGGCCCAGTGGATGAAGCAACTGAATGTTCTTCCTAGTGCTCTGCTCCTTTTTTAACACAAGGTATAACAGTAACAGTGACAATAACTGTGTCTACTAAGTGCTTCCAAAGTTCTCAGAATTGTACGTTTCGTCTTATAAAACCCTCATACCACCTACAAAGTAGATACTGTCAGAAGTCCAATTTTACAGATGAGGAAACTGACACACACCAAGTTTAAACACTTGCTTAAGTTTTCACAGGTGGTAAATCTGAACCCAGGCCTTCTATCTTCACCACTATGCCACTCAGCCACCTCCACTGTTCAATATTAATCAAGTTTATTCCTTCATGCATTCATTTGTTAATCTATTCATTGATTCATTCATTCAAATCCCTCATGTAAAAGGGAAGTACCAGAAAATGCACCTAAAGTTCATTACATTGGAAAAAGCATCATTTTAGTCTATGTTTGCTGAAACTTGGTTTAGGAGGTGGGAGAAGATGGATTCTTTATCTTTTCATCTTTGAATGACAGGGAAATATCACATCACCTACCTTCTTCCCATGAACATATGTCTCGTCTTGATCATTCTGGTCAAAAATGATATTGCTAGGCAGGTTTCCGCCCTAGTGTTTTTTCTGGGTCCTTGTTGAATTAGTCATTTAATCAAGCCCTTCATGAAATAAATTTTCTGAAATTTTCCTGAACCACACATCCTCAAAGTTAGCCAATGGTCTAAAAAGATAAAATAACCATCTCTAAAAAAAATACCCACCATATCTATGTATTACCTATATTTTAATTTGAAATATTGTAACTCCCTGGCAGCGGCATTTGCAAAAACCCTTCCATATTCCTATCAGAAGCAATGATAATTTCTTTGAGTAGGATAATTTTAATGTGATTTTTCCCAGTACTTCGCTCATACAGTTAAGATTTGAGCTTTTCCCCGCTACATCCATTAAGGTAATCACCTCATACCCAGCTCAGAGCAGAGGTAGCTCATAAAAGACAAATGTAGTATCTGATCTTTCACGATGCTTTACCTCAGGCTGCTTGTTCAGCATAAAATAACTAAAATTAAAAAAAAAAATCTTTGCAGATAGTTGAGTGAAGTACCCCAAAAGGCAGCTAAACACACCCTCCCCCTTGCAGTACTGCTGCATTCTCCTTTCAAGGGGGATGGGATCCCAGTCCGCAGTCCTCGGGGACACATCAGTGTGTGACTGTACTTCCTCACACTGGAGCCCAAATGCAGAATAGGGCCTCACGATTATGCTGACTAACAGACCATCACATTTTGGCCCAAACCCTCCTTTTGTTTTCTCCTTCCAAGCTATGTGCCAGTGAAAAGTAGTTTGCACATGCAAAACTTTGCGGGTGCATTTTACAGCTCATGCTGAACAGAAGCATCAAGTGTCTAAAAATACAGGATGAGCTCTACTTTGTGTATAATCTATCATGCCAATCTGGACACATTAACAAGTCATCAAAAATAGGTTAACTATTTTTGGTAGGAATAAATTCATCAAGAGTCAGAAGTTTAATCTACTCATTGGAAGTAACACAGCTTTAAAAGCCTTTAGTTTCTTAAAAGAAGGTTCCATTTTAATCAGATGGAATATATATTAAGAATTATACATTCCATATTCTTGTTATATAATAACATCCCCAAAACAGAGCCATATGGAAACAAGTCAAGAAAACACAACCTACATTTATCCAAGGGTTTAGGCTTATGTAATTTTAAGAATATTTAATAGCTCCATATTTACTACACTAAAATAAGAAGAAAAAAAAAATCCAGCACAGCTAAACAGTTGACTGCAAGGGTGCGTCTGAAATGACAAGAATACAAGCCTAAGATCCTAAACACAGATTCTAGAAGCTTTTGGCAAAGCCAAGTATGTGAAGTCTCTTTCTCCTTGACTCCTAATATCTCACCATCCCACCTTCTGCCATCTGCCTGTAGCAAATGTCAGTGGGTTCCCAGGATGGAAGCATGTTTCCTTTCTGATTCATTCCTAAAAGACTCCCCAAAATATGGCCTACTGCAACTGAGCATGACTGCCCTGAATTCACGGGAAATCACCAAAGCCATAGCCTTCTTTCAGCCATCCAGAAGAATCAAGAATCCCTCCCATCTAAAGGACTGGTGTCTGAATCGAACACGTACAGACTCCTATACTGACAGCCCAAACCATCTCTGAGAAATACGAACTTCAAAATTCAGAGTCTACGAGAAAGTACTGAGGCTTCTGAGGACACATTAGAAAACAGAGCGTTAAAATCACCTCCTGGGGTTTTGCATGGACAGGGCTCTGAGCAGGCAATTCCTGTTTTTTGTTGCTGGCGGATTTATGAGACTCTTAGAACGCAAGGTCCTTATTGCAATGTTATAACATTCTGTGTGATACATTGATTGCAAATCACTGCACAGGGTGCCAAGATCGCTGGTAGGAAGCAGGTCATTAAATAAAATTAAAACTCTGCCAATGTTTTGCTTGTAAATGCTTCTTCCAAAGCTTTACAGCAGCACCAGTCCTTACAAAATGACCTCAATTCACCTGAGAAGTAGAGTCTCCAGTATTTTTGGCAGATGATCCAAATATTCAATATTTAATCCAAACATCCAGCATGTTATGTTTTAGGAAGAAAAACCTGTAGTGTAATGAAATTTGCACAAAGAGAGCTATGGAAAAGAGTGAAAATAATTAAATTCTGCACAGTCGTACTGTGAAATTGTTCAGCAAAAGGCTCAGGGTCCTATCCTGCAGAACTGGGAACCTCTGTAAGACCACATTTTTCCTTAGGTAAGCCTTCAAACCAAGCATTAACATTTCAAATTAAATTGAATTAATATCTTGCCTAGAAAGCGAATGGATACCCTGGCCCCTTCTCCAAGCAAACTCCACAGTGATTTATCATGGCAAGTTAGCATCTCCACAGATCAAAACCCAGGCCCCGGCTTACTTATTATCTGGCTCGAAGTCTGAGCAGAAAAACAGGACAAGACGTTGCCTCCTCAGCCAACTGTTTCTGGGAACTAACCAGCTGAGGACACATAGGTGCCTTTCAGTCAGTCTGTCTGGGGTAGAGCAAAGGGATATATTTCTTAAGATGCCACCACATTTAATTTTAAGATTGCCATGATAAATAAATGATCTTTCAGGCAATACTTTAAGGCTGACAAGCGGACGGTGGTACCAGGGAAATTGGTTCACATTCTAAGAGTGTACTTAACAAAACAAATACTAATTGTTTTGCCTGGGGAGATACACTGGACTGTTAAATAGGATTTAGCAGAAGAAAAAGGGTTTAAGAAAGTGTTTCACTGATGTTGAGCTAGCTGCCCATGTTTAATTTACTGGTGTTCAAGCTACTTTACGGTTAAAAAAGAAATACCCCAGTGAACAGATAGGCTGACTAACTGTTGTTCATATAACAATTAAATGCTAAATTGTTTATGTGACGTCTTCCTAAAAGGACAGCAATGAATTCATTTCTACTTGTTTAGAATAAATTAAGGCATTTTATGGAGAATATGTTTTAACTGTTTGAGCTTTCATTTGCTACACATGGCCATGTGGGGCTATATGTACAATATTCTAAAGGGAAAAATAACTCATATAAGAAGATGCTCTCTAGAGTTGAACAAAGAGTACCTATATCAAACTGATAAATGAGACTATACGTCTGAAGACAAATTTATTTCAACATTAATGAGGAAGAAAAGTTGGCAGCTGTTCAAGTCTGCTACCTAGAATCCAGAAAGGTATTCATGGCAAGCAATTTTATAGTTATCCTGACATTTCAGGAATGCCACCTCACATATACCCATCTTACAAAAGTTTTCAAACTCACTTGACCCAGGTAGCTAGCCTGAAGCACCTGCCTACTCCACCTGTATTAACCCCCATCACACTCCACAAGTCTACTGGCTTTCCTCAACCTGTTTCAATGCCTCAGTCAAGTCAAGCTGTGTGACTCAAGCTCATAGTTGCTTTCATTTCTGCTAAAGAGTGTGGACCTTGACTCCTTCATTCATGTCACAAATTTTTATCAAATGTTCATTAGATGCCAAACACTGTGCATTGTGCTTTGTCAACTGTGACAGAGCAATGAACAAAGGAGATACATGGAGCGCCCCACTCTCTTGAAGCTTATTCTACAGTGGGACAGGCAGACCTTACATAAATTAGTACACATGTCATTAATTCACATTATGAGAAGTGCTAACAAGGGGTGCTTCCTGGTGATTCTGAGCCTTGATTTTTATCAGTCTATACAGGACTAACAAGGACAAATAAATTCAGGATAACTGAACTCAAAAAGAGATGAAGGTCATAAACCAGAATACAATTTTTAAATTTAAAATTGGTTTAAACCAAAATACTCCTGTTGGGTGTTCTCAACATTTTCTTTCTGGCAGGAAAGTCTATTCAGGGAACTCAAGTATTATTAGAAGTTTTCCTGGGGATATATTGATATAATGCAACCATTTATATAATGCAACCCATGAGGGTTGGATGTTCCGTAGATATGGAAGTTCTACATCCCAAGTTGAGATGTTCAGTCTTGCTGCCAAAATCTCTCTTACATTTGGTTCTGAAAACATGGCTGACTGATGTAACTTCTCTCAGAGAGGAACAAAGGGAAACAAAATGCTGTGACTTATTTCCTAAGACAGTTCTGGTGATATACTAACAAACACCTCCTCTTAGACGAATATGGAAAAGTAGTTAACCTTTTATATTCTAATCTATTTCCAGTCTGAGTAAAAAAATTCCCCAATTTACATATTTAAAAAAAAATCACATTTGAAACTATTGGCTTCCTACTGACATTTAGGAGACATTTTCATTTCTATCAGCAGGCCACCTCTGAATCACAATTACAATGAATTCTTTCTACCAGGTAGGGATGAAACTGAAGTTCACCGGATCCCAGAACATGCTTGGCAATTTTTTTCTTTTTAAGTTCTGCTAACACTTCCTTCTCTTTTGTACAGATGAGGAATTAAGGCTTAGGAATCATGCAGCAGCCATACGAGCCTGAGTTAGCATTTGAACTGAGGTTCTCTAACATCAAGCCCAGCACTCCAGGCTGCCAGTGCAGGGGAAGATAACAGGATGGCTGCTTCAGAATCACTTAAGGAAAATGTCAGATACACAAATTTGCAGGCCCAGCCAAGTCCTACCAAGTCAGAATCTCTGCACAGAGGAATTCATATTTCTATTGCCTTCTCCCAGAAACCATGGTACACAGCCAGCTACAGTAACCATGGTTCTAGCAGCCAATCCCACCCACGGCATCTCACTTCTCATGAGCCTCACAGTTAGAGGGTGGCCCTCCGTAACACCATCACAGGATTTTGGGAGCTGGAGTTGGGGGGGAAAAGTGAAAAAGAAAAGTTGTCTTCTTTGAAAAACAGAGACAGCAACCACCATCTCACAGGATGTTGTAAAGGGCAAATGAGACCATGAATTCAAAATGTGCTTTTGAACGGCATGAAGTGCCATGTAATATTACATTAATTTACCCAAACGTGAATTAATTGGGATGGAATTTCCAAGCCAAGAGGAATATAAACTTCTCAATTTAAGTGAAAAAGAAAGTACAAGTTAGATCATCTATTTTTACAAATAAAGTTTTACTGGAACACAGCTAATCTCATTCTTTTTTTTTTAACATCTTGATTGGAGTATAATTGCTTTACAGTAGTGTGTTAATTTCTTAATGTACTGTCTACGGCTGATTTAGAGCTATAACGGCAGAGCTGACTATATGCGACAAAGACTGACGGCCTGAAAAGACGCAAGTATTCACTGTATAGTCCTTTAAGGAAAAGTCTGCCACGCCCTCTGAACCAGATGGTCATATTTTTCTTAGGCAAACATTAAACATCAGTCCTTAGCTGAACACCCCACATTTTAGGCAAGTCCTGAAAATTGAATTTTCACGGTTGGATGGACATGGGGGTGAGAGAGGAGACAGTCCCCAGATTCTGATTTGTGGAAGGCATGATGTTTTCTTTGCCCACTTTGGGTCATTGTCCCAGGAGTCATTGAGACTGACAGGAGCACGCCTTATCCTTCAGGTATGTTTGGTACCTAAATGGTTACAAACTTTCCTTGCAAACCCAACCCTAATCACTTTGAGAGAAAAGCCCCACTGTACTAGAGAGGTCAAATATGTAACCCACAGACCACATATGTGTGTATGTACATGTATGTATATATGTACTTGTATGTAGGGTGGGTTAAGCTAAGGATGACCCAAGGTCAGGCCTAACCCCCTGGAATCCTTCATACTGAGTAGGTTCCCACTTTAGCAGCTTGTTCAAACCAAATTGGAAGCTCGGCGGGGATGAACAGTCAGCCACACGGCTGGCTGGCTGCCTCTGAATCCACCCACCTGCTGGTTTTGCTCTCCTGCTGTGTACTGGGCTCTATTCACTAAGGCGGGATGGCCCTGGCCCAGCTGGCTCACATAGCAAACCTGCCCCCAGAGAACTATGCAGTCAGGAAGTTGGCAGTGAGCACCCTTGGCTCACCAGGCTGTACAAGCAAATGGCATGTTTCCCTTTCCTGGTACAAAATCTGCAAAATCATCTATACTTGTCAGTGAGAAAAATTAAAATTAAGTCTTTGAGCCCAGTTATCTATGCTCTTGTCATAACGCAGATGAACGAGAGCAAGCAGTATTTATTATTTCCTTTAAAATGTTAACCAAAGTGATAGCCAAGATTCTAGAAGAAAAGATAAAGAGCTGATCAATGATTTCCCAATTTTGACTTCTACAAACTCCCATAGATATATCTGGATAATAACTTGATTTCATATGAATATTCTCAACCCTTCAGCTTTGGTTTTATTTAAGCAATCCAAAATAAAGGCATCTAATATTCCCTCCCAATCATACAAAGAGTTCAAAATTCCCAAAGCTCTTTAATTAAGGTCTAGGTTTGGGAAAATGTCCTGATGAATATATAGACATTTTTCTGCCCTAATTTCTGTATTGACACAGGCTTGATAACAGATACCTATATCTACAAATATAAAGAATATAGATATTTACCACAATTTTACTGTTACGCATTTTTTAAACAAAGTTTAGTTCACTCCCCTAACCAAGTTAAAAAAAAAAAAGCTCAGATTGTTAAATTATAGTTCAAATATGGTACATTTCTTAAAAAATTAAAGCTTTCTTGGCACCTAAAAATAGCAAAGAGAAAATAATAATTTTATCCTGTGTTAAAGGCTGAATTGTGTCCCCCCCAAATTCATATATTAAAGTCCTAACCCCCATTACCTCAAAATATATTCGAAGATAGAGCCTTCAAAGAAGTAATTAAGTGAGGTCATTAAGATGGGTCCTAATCCAATATGGCTGATGTCCTTTAAGAAGATGAAATTAGGACACAGATTTGCACAGAGCAAAGACCATGTGAAGACAGGGAGAAGATAACCATCTATAAGCCAAGAAGAGAGACCTCAGAAAAAGCAACCCTGCCAACACCTTGATCTTTGACTTCCAGCCTCCAGAACTTTATTATGGCAGCTCTAGCAAACTTATACATCCACCTTTTCAAATACTTCTTTGTCACTGAAGTTTATATTACCTAACGCCAGCTTCAGTTTTATGGGAAATTGCCTGTAGGTCTTTAATAAAGCTTCCTTCCACACAGATAACACAAATAAGGTACCCATTTCTGAATTACAGAATATATTTAAAACGTTAGAAATTATCACGTACTCACTTCTTAAAGACTATTACTTAAATACTAACTACAGCATAGCCTTTTATTTGGAAATTTTCTATTCTATTTCCATGTGTAAAAAACATGTCATTGAAAGTTTAACGCAGCTGTCTGTATTTAAAAAAATATAACAACATTGCCAAGATGAAGTATTCTGAATACAATGCTTTGAATCTGAAAATATTTTGATGGGCACCAAATTCTAACAAGCAGCAAAGCGAAACACTCTTCTGGAGTCCAAACTTGATAAAGTTATTCTTTTTCCAATGTCAACTACGTGACTAAGGCATGAAATTTGGTTCTCGATTTAAATTTTATCATATGCGTTATGGCAAAACTATGATGCTTTAACTACATTGAAAAGGAACTTTTTAGGTAACCTGCAAATGTTGAGGTACAGATAAAAATATAACTGAAAAGGGAGACTAAGAAGATTTCAGATTACTTATCATACCAGAAAGTATTTTCTCTGTTGATTAATGAAAAAAAGGCAAATATAAACTGAGAGAGACACTGAGTAAATAGTCCTAGAATTCTAAAGCTAGGAGAGAAAAAAAAAGGCACAGAAAGAATGCTTTTTGTTGGTTTTGCCTTTAAGAAGACTAATACAGTTGAGCATTTCATGGGGCCAATTACATAGCAATTGTCCTACAGGGACTATATTGTTTAAAGAAATTCAAATTTTCTGTAGTCTTGGCTAGTGTCCCTCAGAGGAGTGCAGATTAAGTTCCTAAGCCAACCATCTCTTCCACTATAAATAAAATCAAATACCAACTTGGATCTAATGTTCAAACACCAAGAATTTTGTTCGTGAGACAACTTCCAAAACTGGAAAGTAAAGTTCTTCATAAAGTATTACCTTAAAAAATATTTACAAGTAACACGGGGATATTGTTAGGCAACGCTAGAGAAAACAAATGATCCTTAACACAATGTGTCTTACGGGAAAAAAGTGAAGCTGAAGGGTATTTATATCTGAAGATCCTCAGAGCTCATGCAAGCACTGGCCACCACAGCCCAAATGATTGAGAAATATTTTCCAAATGGTAATATTAAAAAAAAGAAGGAAGGGACGAAAACAACAACAAAGAACTGGACCTTCGTCATAAACATCCTGCCAGATATTACAATAGGAGTTATTCTAGTTCTACTCCAACTTCTTTTAAAAGGGCAATTCAAAACAGCATTCTAGAAATTAACAACATGCAGTGTAATGGTTCAGAGCATGGGCTCTGGAACCAGTCTTCCCAGTTCCTCTCTGGCTCTGCTATTTACTAGCTCTGTGGCCTTGGACAAGTCACTGAACCTCTCTGTGCCTCAGTTTCCCCCCTCAAATGGAGATAATAACAGAACCATCTCAGTGGGTGGTTGTGAGTACTAAATGAATTTCTCCATGTCAGACCTTAGCACAGTGCTTGAAATTTGGCAAGTGTCATATAACTGTCAGTGGTGGCAGCGATGATGGAGCTATTGAAAAACCAACTGAACACAAAGTGCACAGGAAAATGTCTGGTGAAGCTGGCTTGAACAAACTAAATGAAAATTCCAATCTAGGTGACAGCTAAACACGCTAGAGAATTTTATTTACATACAATTTTTTCCACCAGGCTTACTGCTCCCAAAATTCACATTTCCACTTATCTGAGCTGCTCTTAGGCACCCAGTACAAGACCAGACAAAAGAGCAAAGCATTCTTTAAGGAGCTGCCTGAAGACAGCTGACCTTAGGGCCTACTGATGAAACCAAACCACGGTTAAACACACATTTAACAAACACACCAGCCAAGAACAGGAGAGGCAAACTTCGTTAGCCAGGGTAGTTGTCACTGATGACCACTCACACAAAGATACAAGAGCAAATGTGAAAGCAGGGGACATTGACATGGCATCATCCTTGATTCTGGCACATGCACTGTCCCCCCCTCCCGCCTCTCACCCCCTCCCCCCCGGCCTACGTGGACAGCACAAGCAGAGTCTAGTGAAGACCACATCAGTGGCTTATGCTGAGCTACTTTTTTTTTTTTTTTTTTTTTTTTTTTTTTTTTTTTTTTTGCGGTACGCGGGCCTCTCACTGTTGTGGCCTCTCCCGTTGTGGAGCACAGGCTCCGGAAGCGCAGGCTCAGCGGCCATGGCTCACAGGTTCAGCCGCTCCGCGGCATGTGGGATCCTCTCGGACCAGGCCACGAACCCGTGTCCCCTGCATCAGCAGGCGGACTCTCAACCACTGCGCCACCAGAGAAGTCCATTGAGCTACTTTTGATTCTAAGAACTGTGAAAACTCTGGAGTGGCTTGAACAATTTTATCTGGCACTGACAACCCTCTTAAGAATATATATCCAATTTTCATTCCACTTCCCTACCACCTCCTTAAGCTCTGACTTTCTTCTCTCTCCTCCAGAAACTGCTCATCACGCTTAAGTAAACAAACATAAATAGGGTTTTCTGACCAGTTGCAAAACTCCAGCGCTTGACAGCCCACACTGCATTTCTGATCTAATTCCCCCTGCACACACCAGGACGCTCCTGAGAGAGGAAGGCCAGAGTTGATTTTGCTCTCTTCTATCAATGTCCTGAGTGTCCTTGGCCTACACTGGACACAACATCTGAAGCTGAAGCATGTTTTCTCAGCATTTCCCTGGGCTATATTTAATTCCTTACATGTGGAGACACTGGTTTTATATATAATTACTGTTTATTTCCTTAGTACATGTTCTGTCTCCTGTGTGCAGGCTGCCAAATGTTTAAAAGCTTTCTACTTTAAAGCTCAAGTCAACAGAAACAGGTAGGAGATACAGAAAAAGCAGAAATACTTCTTTCAAACAAAAGTGTAATGTGGTTTAACTCAAACTGAGTTTCTGAATTACCCCAAAGCCAGTATGCAAAATCACAGTGACAACACAGAAAGCACTGCAGATAGCAACTTAATGAATCCAACACAGCAAAGCAACATGTATCAAGAGAAAGCATTCTGCAATATGGTCTCTGTAGTGTTAGGACTGCAACATAATACATTAAAGGGGTTACACTTTGCTACATTCTGCCCATTTTTTAAACCCCAATTCACTGTTCCATTTTTTTCTTTTTTATTTAAGGAATACTTGAAACAATACTTAAAGAACTATTTCATTCTCTCTTGTATGCTGACAAGAAATAAGAATGTTACAGCAATGACGGAACGATGTAAAGAATTATCCACTGCTAAGAATGAACATAATTTGGGTTAGTAATACATCTACTTTCAGGCAGTGTCAGAATTATTTACTCTCTAATTCGGAGAAGCTGAACACATTTAAACCTTTTCATTGCTGACAAATTATCCTACTGACAAACTAAGAATAACTATGAAGCATGGAAACCAATCTCTGTCCAGTTCTGAAGATCTCTATACCACTGCTTGTTTCATGTTTCTGAAACATTTTGCTGTCGGTGATTTATTTCCCATCCATGTGGCCAGCCATTTGTTTATTCTATTGCATGCCATCTGTTTTTCGATAGAGAGGTTTTGAGTTCTTCTCATTCCCTACCTCATATCCCACAGAAAACAATTTATAATAGACATAGAGTTAAATCATTTGGATTCATGTGGAGTTGGTAACTCGAGCTGCCTTTCATTTATATTTGGCAAATGCTTTAATGGGATTAGCAAATTGTGTCATTACGAGGTACTTATGGAGACACAACACCTTTTTTTTTTTTTTTACAATGACAAATGATGTTAACAGTTTCATTTGGGGTATTTAATGGCAGTACAGAAGATTTTACTAACATTGCAGGAAATTGCCCCGAGAGACAATAAAGCCCTACCACAAACCCTGTCCATATCTTTTATTTCTGAGAGTCAACAAGTATGTGTATCAGGATGTGGTTGGGTCTACAGTGAGGAATAAATATCAAGTTGCTTCACTTTTCAAGCAAAGTTATTATTTAACCCACAGACCTAAAAACCCTGTCTGGTTCTCACATCTCAGTGGCATCCTCTAAGCCCTCCAACCATGGTCTAGTTGTCTCAATGCTCACAAGTGATGGCCCCCAGACTTCCCCCAAGAAAAGTTTATGCCACAAAGTCCAGCTCATCAGCACCAATTTATTCCCATTCTAGGGCCCACTTTGAATTGCTCTAAAGAAGAGCCAACCATTCAGAAAAACAGCTCCTTGTGGAAACTATACAGATGATGTTTAAAGTATTAATTACCATTTTTACAAGAATCCTTGCTGCTTTGGTGGAGAGGGGGTATCTGATGACAGGACCCAGCGGCTATCCACAGTTCATGGCTGACATCCAAGGGCTGAGAAATGTTCATCTTGAGGTCTACTTGATTTTCACTAGTCCTTACCAAATCGGAATGAGATATACTTGGGGGGTAAGTGGCATCCTGATGGATATCTGCTGGAGTCGGTTTGTTCAAAGTGTCAAGTGACATTTGCGCTAAAGCTTCATTGATGAAGAATGAATTTTCATGACATAAACCCTCAGATTGATTAAGTTCCATTACCTGTGTAAGAAAAAAGAAAAAAACACAATAATTCTTCCAGCAATTTGCACCAGTTTTATAAAGTATTTATTCCTAACAGAATTTAGCAATCAAGATTTTAATGAGTGAGGTGGAGAAGGATATTACCCTTGACTCCCTCCTCCCATCCCCTTTTAATGAGCTAGTACCAAAAACTTCAATTGGCAACACACAGCATATCTTAAAAGAAAGAAAAATCAAATGAAAAGACACATGCAGCTGTGTGCTCACTGCCGTTAAAGTGTTTCTACTTTAAGGGAATAGCATTTTCACTTTTGCTAAATAAAAGTTGAAGACATTCACGTATACATAAAGTATTTGCAATAAATATAATTTAGCCAACTTGAAAGGAAAGTCAGATATAACACAGATCACTCTTAGAAGCTTGTCAACTTTTACAACTTTATGTACAGTATTTACAATAGCCAGGACATGGAAGCAACCTAAATGTCCATCGACAGATGAATGGATAAAGAAGATGTGGCACATATATACAATGGAATACTACTCAGCCATAAAAAGGAACGAAACTGAGTTATTTGTAGTGAGGTGGATGGACCTAGAGTCTGTCATACAGAGTGAAGTAAGTCAGAAAGAGAAAAACAAATACCGTATGTTAACGCACATATATGGAACCTAAAAAAAATGGTACTGATGAACCTAGCAGCAGGGCAGGAATAAAGACACAGACGTAGAGAACAGACTTGAGGACACAGTGAGGGGGAGGGGAAGCTGGGATGAAATGAGAGAGTGGCACTGACATATATACACTACCAAATGTAAATTAGCTACTGGGAAGCAGCCGCAGAGCACAGGGAGATCAGCTCGGTGCTTTGTGACCACCTAGAGGGGTGGGATAGGGAGGGTGGGAGGGAGGCTCAAGAGGGAGGGGATATGGGGATGTATGTATACTTATAGCTGATTCACTGTGTTGTACAACAGAAACGAACACAACTTTGTAAAGCAATTATATTCCAATAAAGATATTAAAAAATATAAAAAAATAGAAAGTATCTATGTGCACATAGTACAGAAAAGTAAACTCTTGGAACAAATGGAATTGTCAAGTATGGTTAGAGTGGGTGCAAAATGAAACACGGAACTTTTGGAAAGGCTTTATCCTGCCCAAACATTAATTAGTATACTACTTATGTTAACTGTCATTAGTGAAACGGATTTTGAATTTATGAGGTCAAATTTACAAAAAGAGAATAAGCTTGCAATAACGGAACAGTAGTGTACTCGTTAAATTCGGTACCTATGAACATGAATAGCTTAACTGATCTGCTGAAAGGTAAATCTATACGGAGCTCTGAAGACTGGAGCATATACAGGGGAGCTCGAACTACAGCATGCTCACGGTGAGCGTGCCTCCAGGGTAAAGCTCCCCTCAGTGGTACAACTCTAGTCTGTATTTCTTCCCTCGGGTAAGGGGGGTCTCAGAGTACGATGAACCCATGGTCCAGCAGCACCCGGACCTTTCACGTGTCCGTACTTCAAGTCAAGGTGCATATGTATTGTCTCTAAAGGGTCCCAGCTTTCGTTACCTACCCACCGAGTAACTCTTGTGAGCTCTCACACAAGCAGTGAAAAAGACAGACGTGTGGTCAGTGGCTCCGGAACCACCACGACCACGGCCGTCTCACACGCTGCTTCTGCAAGCACAGGGAGACCCGTACCTCCACGCCTCCTCCAGGCAGCGCCGCGGGAAGGCTCCTCTGGCGGCTGTGCTTCCAGCCACGCAGCAGGCTCTTCTGGGCCCGCATCCTCTCCCTCTCCCTCTCCACCAGGCGCTGGCCCTCCCGCAGCCGCTCCAGGCTCTGCTGGTACTCCTGGCGCTGCTGGTCCAGCTGCCCCCGGCTGCTCAGCAGCAGCTCCTCCTGCAGCCGGCACTCCCTCTCGCGCTCCTGCAGCCGGCTGGCCTTGGCCTCCTGCTCTCGCTGCTGCTGGTCGCACCTGCGGTGCCAGCGCTGCCGGTCCTGCTGGAACTGCTGCTGCAGCTCGTGGAGGTTGGCCAGCTCCTCCCGCCGCTTCTCCAGGCTTCGGCGCTTCTCCTCGTCCTGAAAGGGGCTGCCTCGGAAAGAGGGGCCGGGGGACAGGCCCTCTTGCTGCTGGAGAGCCAGCCTGTGCACCTCAATGTGGCTATCCTGAACGGTCAAGGCGGCCTGTCCGAGCAGAGGGCAAAAAAAGCAAAGGCGTCCGTACCGTGTGCACCTTGGGTTGGTACCACCTCAAGAGCATGACCAAATTATTTTCTCTGAATATCTCTGTCCTTGTTCTAAGTTACCTCCTGAGACTGACCTTGGCACTTCAAATAGACTTGTCTGCATTTCCTTAGTGGTATGGCCTGGAATTTATACACAAAAGAAATAAAGCACAGAAGCAATACTCATCCCCTCTTTTGGAAATGCGGTTTGTTGCTGGTTGTTGGATAATATTTAAGCAATAAGAATTCAGTACCTAAATTCGCAGGACTCTGCATTCCTGTGCTATGCTTCATTCTTTTTCTGAGGTCTTGACAGTCAGTAATTCAGGAGAATTTAAGAATCTATATAAATCTGGTAGTACCCTTTGAGTCTCAAACCGGAAATTACTTAAGCTATATGACATACATGAAGACATAAAAATAAAAGTCAGCCACTTGGAAGCTTTGCTAAATAACCTTTTTTATAATATAATGCCCAAGAACAGCAGTTAATATCACGTTTAGGAGATGTATAAATGGTAAAGCTAGTCTCATTACTGCTATTTCTTTGTATTACAGCAGGAAGGTCATACACAAAACACTAAGCTGAAATTCATTTGTTTAATAGAGTGCTAAAAGGAGGCTGGACTGCTTCAGGGGACACAGGTACTCTAAAACCCAGAGGACATTACCAACCAGGGACACAGATACTCTAAAACCCAGAGGACATTACCAACCAGGGACACAGATACTCTAAAACCCAGAGGACATTACCAACCAGATTAAAAAAACATTTTGAGTTACGGCATCTGCCTACAAAAAGTTTGGCAGTATCACAGGAAATAACTGACAAGTTTTGGAAGGATTCCACAAAACAAAACAAAAAAATATCTGTAAATGCCCCTGGAAGCTTTTAATTTTAAAAGTCCCCAATGAAAGCACAAAGAAACAGAAAAGGGACAAATTGAAAATGGCCACATACTGGGTATGTGTGTGTATGTTGTGACTCGTTATGAGAAATTATTACTCTCCTAGGGATAAATTCTCATTTTTCTTTCCTAAAAATTTAAAAAGCTGTCCATGTAACAGATGCTGGGAAGATGGGGATTTGACCATTAGTTATTTGTTAACTCAGCAGTTTCCCACGCTTTTGAAGGTTAAAGAACTAAGGTATATTTTAAATTGGTATTTGTCTTGGAGTAAGACTCAAAAATGTATTCAGTGGGGCCTTTTGAAATAAACTTCATGTTTTTAAATTTGAAAATCAATTCAAAAAATTTCAAATTCACATGAATATTTGATTAATGTCTTTTAGCAGTTATTATAAAGAAAACAATGATACCATTGAGAAGAGGTACTAATAACTTTGATATTTAAATATGAAATAATAAGCCATTCAGGACTCTGCTGACCTGGCTAAAGCAAACTGTAGACTGCACATCACCACTTAATTCTAACAAATCCTAAGGGCATCATCAGAGTAAAACAAACAAACAAAAAATCCAACATTTTATATGCCAAAACTGCTATAGGCAATGGGAACTCTCATGTAAGGATTACAATTAGATTAATTAAATGCTACCCTGAAGTCTTCTTCATATATATTTAACATTTGGGATAAGACTACTCCCTTCTGTAGCAGAGAGGTGAAATCTGAAGACTGGGTATTCATCTTCACACTTAAAGTTTACATTTACATTTAGGACAGAGAATAACGCTTGCTTTTGAAGTTTAGGAAAATTCCCAATTCACTCTCTCTCCTTTTCTTTTTTTAATTATATTGAAGTATAGTTGACTTACAATGTTGTGTTAATTTCTGCTGTACAGCAAAGTGATTCAGTTATACATGCATATTCGCTCTCTCTTAATTTTTCTCAGCTGAACTGTGTCCTTTCCTTTCTGCCTTGCCTATACCTCATCTCTAATTCTATTCTTCTAACATAGGATCAAATTTCATTTTCATCTGATTCAAAAATCCTTTGTAAAAACTTTAATCATGCATAAAACATTCAGCTTCAAAAGAGATGACTGTGCCATGAACAGAAATCTTTGAGAGCCCATATCCTTAGACCAGCTCAAATGCTTTGGTTAAGAGAACCCACTATAGAATTTGGTATTTGCTTCAGCGTTGCAAAAACTAGGTCATTTAGGTCATCCAGCTTTTCTGAACCTTGAATCCACAGAGGGCTGCATTCAAGGTTGAAAAGAAGAGATATGACCTTGTGAGTGTTTTCATCAGGCAACACAAGCTGGGACACTCAATGTTTTCATCTCCCAAAAGTTAATGAAGTGCACGCAAACTATACCCCTTCTCAGTTAAAGTTTAAAAGAAAGAATATTTGTTTTACATGAGAAATTAATCTCCAAGACCATCTACCCCAGACCAGCATATCTAATATAAGGCACTAAAGGCATTCCCACTAAATCTTGAATACGACAAGGATGCTTACTATTGCCACTATTATTTAAGACATTTCAGAATTTCTAGCCAAAGCTGTAAGCCAAGAAAATGAAATTGATATAATTATTGAAGAGTAGCCAAAATACCACTGCTTTCAATTTTTTACTTTCTACTTGGAATAGTCCAAAGAATCAACAGAAAAACTATTAAAACAAAAAAACAAAAATTCAATGAGTTGGCCAGTTAAAAAATATATAAAAAACCAATACCTGTATTTATACCAGCAACCAACATTGGGGAAACAGAATGAAAAAAAAAAAAAATTCCATTCACAATAGGAACAAAGAGACAAAAATATCCAGGAATAAACTTAGCAGAAAAAAAAAGTACCTAAACGAAGACAATTACAAAGCTTTCCAGCAGAACATAAAATAACATGTTTTCAGACAAGAGAACCAATTATTGCAAAAGTGTCAATCCTCCCCAATTTAATTCATAAATATAGTAATATTTTAATTTTACTGTCTCAGTAGAAGATTAAGAAATTTATCAGACTGATTCAAAAGCTCTTATGAAAGAACATACAGACAAACATGGAAAATAATAAGAGAAGACTGTCATGCATTCAAATGTAATCCAAAACTTTAATAAATAAGATAGTGGTACTAGATCAAGAATAGGAAGATGATCAATAGAACATAAAAGAAGTCTCGATGCAAAGTATTAATAAGAAAACAGCAAATGTAGCATGATATTTTTTTCTGGTAAAAACTTAAAATCAGACTTTTATTTTCCTTATTTTCTTTTAATATTCAACAGGTATAAGATATGAAATATGAATGACAATAAACCAGTGGGGAAAAGTTTAATTTCAGTAGTAACCCAAAAAATGCAAATTAAGATCATGAGCTAACTTGACCTATTTTCAAATAGAAATTTCCATTACTTCAACATTTTCAAATTGGCAACAAGTTGTCCATATTACCCTATTGTAAACTTTTTCAGGTATATGTAATCTATGTCCATGTCCCCTTTTTCTTGCTGATAATGATTTTTTCATGCCTTTTTCTTTTTTTCTCATTAGTATAAATATGAGGTTTTAAAAATTTTACTAATGTCCTAAAAGAAACAATATCTGAATTTTATTGACCTTTTCCATTATTTATTTTCTATATAATTTATGCTAACTTTATTTCTTCCTTCCCTCTACTTTCTTTGGATTTTATTTTGTTGTTTTTTAACTTTTTGAGATAGATGCATAACTCATTGACTTTTAGCTTTTCTTCTTTTTGAATATGTGCTTTTTAAAGCTCTAAATTTTCTCTAAGCATGACTCTAACTATAACGTACATATTTTGATACTTAGTAATTTTATGATCCTTCAGTTAAAACTATTTTATAATCTTCAACATATTCTCTTCATTGAGTCCTGATTTACTTAAGCATATATTTTCTTAATTTCTAAATCAACAGGGATATTCCAGTAGAATATTTGATACTCGTTTCTAAATTAATTGCACTGTGATCCTAGAATATACTTTGTATGATTTTAGTTGCTTGAAATTTGTAGAACCTTACTTTGTGGTCCATAATATGGTAAATTTTTGAAATGTTCCAGGTGTACTTAAAAAGAATGTGTATTATTCAGTTCTTGTGTGTATTATTTTATGTATGTTAATTAGGTCAAGTTTACTTTTCCTGTTATTCCACTGTAACCTAACTGATTTTCTGTTCACTTTTATTATAAAGAGAAATGTGTTATAATCTAAAAAAAAAAAACCTTAAAATCAGACTTTTATTTTCCTTATTTTCTTTTAATATTCAACAGGTATAAGATATGAAATATGAATGACAATAAACCAGTGGGGAAAAACGTTTAATTTCAGTAGTAACCCAAAAAAATGCAAGTTAAGATCGTGAGCTAACTTGACCTATTTTCAAATTGAGGACAAGTAGAGAGGGGTGCTGATTATTTTGGCAATGTCTATCAAAAACCTCAAAAATTAATTTCAGTAATTTATCCTAAGGAAACACTCACATATGTTCAAAGAGATCAGTGCACAAGGATGTGTGCTAGACTGTTATTAACACAAAAGTATAAACTATGAGGAATGGATAAATTCTGTAGCCCTGAATATTATTCAACCATTAAAAATCGTGCTATGGAGGCAACTGATGACATAGAAAGGTACAGGTTCCAAGAGTATGTATAAAATGATTCAAAAAACTAGAGGGGGCTTCCCTGGTGGCACGGTGGTTGAGAGTCTGCCTGCCGATGCAGGGAACACGGGTTCGTGCCCCGGTCCGGGAAGATCCCACATGCCGCGGAGCGGCTGGGCCCGTGAGCCATGGCCTCTGAGCCTGTGCGTCCGGAGCCTGTGCTCCGCAACGGGAGAGGCCACAACAGTGAGAGGCCCGCGTACCGCAAAAAAAACACAAAAAAAAAACAAACAAAAAAAACACCAGCAAAAACCTAGAGGGATACATACCCCCATGACAATAGTAATTCTCTCACAAAATCACAAGTCATTTTACTTTATGTACCTGTATAAAGATTTTCTATAAATCTGTCTATAAACATTGCTTTCACATCGTTTTAAAATGTTTTTTAACTCACAAATTAAGCAACTGGATGTGTTCAGCCTTTCTTGTGCACGACCTAAGGGATCATCCAGCCTTAGAGTCCTCATTTTCACAATGCTTGTCTTTCCTGGACAGACAGTGAGCCGTCTGATTGGCAGACTTTGTGGACCACTTGTCCTTGTGTGCTTGGCCCTCATCACGGTGCCAGGCCCAGAGAGGGAACTTAATAAATGTTAGGTGGATGAACCAAGAAAACAATGAAAGAGCATATGAATTATTTAATTGTCCCAAAGGCCTAAAAAGGCCACATGTGGAAGTGAAAAAAGTTTAGGTGTGAATTTAAGTTTTCACCAGAAAATGTGAAGTCATGCTATACTCACCTAAGAAAGAGATTCATTGTAAACTTCAAGCCAGATCATACTCATCAATATTTTTTAAAGATATGAACTGTTTTATGGTTTCAGAGAAGAATGGTATAAACTGTAGTAGTGGTGATGCCTTGTGATTACAAAACCAGGTGAAGTTCAAAGCATCTAGCTGAGTTACATTTCGGGTGAGGCTTGGTGTTCTTTTAAGATCATTCACTACCTCTCAAATGCTCTAATTTTTAAAGTCCAGGACTCATCGAATAAAGTGAGTTGCACGAAGAGAAACATTCACAGGGTCAAAGCATAGTTACCTGAAGGCTATATAAGAGACGGGTTAAATTCTGTATCGCTTGTATAATCTGAAAAATAAGATTATGAGTGTCAAATTTTTGAAAAAGCATTCACTATCCACAAACAAAGGACGGTAACATATTTAAGGTATGCAGAGCTCACCTCTGACTGTGAAGAACTTGGGAAACTTCTATATTCCACCTAAAATACATAAAAACAGAAGAAAATGAACACACTCTACTCTTGAAAAGCTACACTGTACTGCCCCACTACGACCTCAGGGGAATCACTCCTCTCTCTCAACTCTTCCGTAGCGACTGTTTCCTCCCAGAAATCAAAGCCTGTAGAATTAAACCACCGCTTGATGAGAGAGAACCCCCTCTGTGCAGACTTGGTATCTGAGATGCATGGCAACTTTCCACCCAGCCATCCCTTAAAACACTCAGGGAAGATGGTCAAGGAGCGCTGCAGGCTCCAAGTGACAATGTTTACCTCGTGCAAACCGTATTGTAAAGGGAGCTCTCTGCGCCCAGGTTGAAGTTGTCTCCTGGGCCCAGCTTCCATCCTGGAGGCCAGATTTGGAAGCCAGAGATCATCATGCCTGGTCTCTAACTCACTTTGAGATTTACAAAGCCCCAACAGACAGTGTTTGGGAGGAGAAACCAGACCCAGAGGCAGCCCAAAGGAGAGCACTCAGCTGGCCAGCTCCAGGTGCCCCCTCTCAGAGCTCACTGGGCCCATGCATGAGCGCCTTAGTAGAAGCCCTGTCAGCAGAGGCCTTGAATGAGGCCACAGGAGACCATGTGCTCCCGGGGGATGCATCTCTACCTCACTCATTGCCTCTCCACTGCACACATTGGGGGCACATGTGGATAGTGAGGGTTTCCAGTTTTCAGAATTCAACATTTGTCTATTTGTTTGTTGTCTCTTTTCTCTCATTAGGATGTAAGCCAACGAGTAGCAAGATTTCATCTGTATTCAGTGCTGTACCTGCAAACCTAAAAACGCTGCCTGGAATGTAAAGGACACGCACATTCCATTCTAGAGATAAAGAGTGAGGGACCACTAGGCCCTCCACACCTCACGCCATGGGGATCATCAGATTCCCTGCCCTCCTACAGTCTCCTGCACACCACTTGTGGTCTTGTCTGAGCAGCTTTAAATTGAAACCGCAGGAAACGGTTCTCAGGTAACCTGAGACTTGTTGAATTCAGTTAGTTCAGGCTGATGAGGCCATGATGAGCTAGCCAGGTCTTTTCTTCCCGCCCCTCACCCTTCCCCAACGCTGCCCATGAAAGACGTCATTACTAAGCAGCACCTCAAACAGGGGAAGGACAAACGATGGGAAAGGAGATGAAGTTTAGTCATTAGATCTGCGCCCAACCCTCAGGAAGATAACCGGGGCTGAGAACCCCTGTTCTGTAGTGAGTTCCGGAGTTCTCTCTGCTCTTCTGGTTCTGTCCTTGCTCCACATTCCACTGCTTTTGTAATAAAAAGATTGTATGGGGTATAATTTTTATATTCTACACACATAAGAAACATAGAAATGAGCTGGATTATGCTACGTGTAGTTACTTATTCCCAAGATGCACTTGGTTTGATACCAGGCAGGAATTTTGAACATCATCTTTTTAATGGAGTTCGTCTGCCACCTTGTGGTGAACGTGCATAGCTGCAGTAAGTGCTTTACACACGGGATATTTTGCCATTTGGGTTACAAATCAGTAATTTTGAAAAATCCTTTCAGAATTTTTTTTTTTTTAAACCTTAACATATTAAGAAAGATAATTACAAAATACCCATCATATGCTTATTTAAAGTGTGATTTCAAATGATTCTGCCGTGTATGTCAGTTCATTTCGTTTCTAAAAATGCCTTATGAATGGCAACGTTTTCCAGGTAGGTTCATCCAAAGAGCACCCTGAACACGTAACCTCTTACCTGTCACTGAATCATGGAAGGGGAGGGCTTTAGGGGTGGGAACCACCTCAGCTTTCCATTCAAGAGAAAGCTGTTCCTACTCAACCCTCCCCCAACTTCCCCCCCTAGTAACATAAAAGCAGCTGGAAGCTACAGGCTTGAAAGTGAAGTCTGCCCTGAAAAGGATGGAAAAGCAGGAATGTTTTAAGAAGAAATAAGTTAGAAAGCTCAGAGTCAGAGTAAGTGGAGTAAACTCTAACGACTATTTTCATTTTGGCCTATGAAGTTTAAAAAAACACTAAATCACAGCCATCTTTTCTATGGCTCTTAAAATATCTTTGGTTTCTCAGTCATATGTAATATATACAAAAATATATATGATATACAAAACGTTACATAAAGATCTGACAGATGTCATCTTCCCACATTAACACACAGTGGTATCTGGTAAAGTGCCTAATTCGATTTTAGATAAAGTTAAGCTCTTGAGCCCCAGATAATCCTGGGAAGGCCCACTAGCCACTTCTCAGAATCATATTCTTACTCCCTCTCTCTCTCTGACATCTCAGTTTCATTTGACGTTAACAGAAAATTTCATGCACTTAATGTTTAAAAGAGTGTGTTATAACCTATGTGTATAGTGCGTAAAAAAAAAAAAAGGTGTTTGGAATCACTTTGCCCCAGAGCAGAAATTGGTTAGGTTGATTACAAGTCTATCACAAAAAGGCAGGTGACAACAGGGGTGGTGACAGGAAAACAATCGTAAAGGAGAGGAAGGTAAAAGAAAGTGAAGAAGCCAGAATATTCCAAAGTCAAAATTGTTTCTGCCACTTTAGCACCACCTGGCTGCATAAGGGCCTGGATGTCCAGGACCACCTCTCAGCCAAGAGTTACTGTATGTAGTGGGTGAAAAGCTTGAGGTTGGCAGGGCGGAAAGTGAGACCAGAAGCAAAAGCGCAGACACACAAATAAACATTTGAGTTTTAAATCTTTTTAATAACTTTTCATTGGTTTCTTGGTTTACACCTACACGATATCAGAAAAGCAAGAACATTTTAAGAAGAAAAAAGTTGGAAAGTTCAAGTACGAATACTGAAATTGAGAACAATGCAGGAGAACGCTTGCAGACTATTCACTGCCGTGGACACACCAGGAGCTGAGGTTGTTTGATTACACAAAGTAACCGCTGCTGTTTACTAACAAATCAGTTCACAATACCTTCTCCCCGGCATCAGAGACCGCCAGGTCGGTTCCCACACCCTCGGTCCCAGGATCCACATCCCAACAGCCTCTTCCTCCTGTCCCTTCTGTGACTAGTGCTGGAAGCACACCATTGAGACAGAAACAAAAAGGACATCATCAAACATCAGCCAGTAGACTGGGTTCTTTGTACTCAGCTGACACATATTCCAAGATAAGAAACATCACAACATCACATGTATAGAATATTCTTATAAGAGGTGCTAAAAAAGTACAGAGCAAAGTGCAGAGTCCCTGCCCCCAGGGAGCTTACACACTAGTAGATGCCAAACTGACCCACAGCATCCCTTGTCACCCATTTTTTACTTTACTTTCTTTCTAGCGGAGAGGTGTTTGTGGTACCAAAAGGGTAGGATTCTGCATCTCCCTTTCACTTAATAGGAAAAGCTGCCTGCTGGGGGTTAAATTGAAAACAGGCACCATGGAAGAAAATCAAGGGCTGGCAGGCCTGGTCTAAGGAGACGGGTCTGGGAAAGGCTCCCTTAGGGCCGGTACAAGAGCCGTAAACAAGGTTAGAAGGGAGGCATCCAATGGCAGGAATGAAACATGTTTCTAAGCAGGTGAAGACGGTTAATGCTTTATGAGCTCAGAGTCATACAAACTGAGAAGCTGTCCTTATCTCCAAATAACTTAACTTTAAAATAATTTCCAAGTGTGTTTTTTCCCTCACCATTCTTACTTATGCTGTAAATTCACAAATACTGTAAATACTGTATATTTAACATATGAAAACACAGAGATATTTCTAGTCCAGAGATATGTTTAAGTACCAAATACAGACTTCATGTCATCCATTAAATCTCCATTGGTGGGATTTTCTTTCTTTACCCACGTGAACTCAGTTAAAATTTATACCATGCTCACCTTGCACATATTAAAACTAGACTTTCCAAAGCCCTTTCACACACAGAGTCTCATTGGAACCATGTCCAATCAGGACCCTGGTGAAATAGATATTCGCTTTGTGCTATCTTGAAACTTCATTACTGACGAAGGAAATACTTTTTCTTTATTTAAATTAATTAGAAAACACTTTGGGAAATGACAGTCCTCTAAGATTCCAAAGGCCTCTTTTATTCCAAAGACGTTTTTGTTTAAGCAGAAATAGCTCCAAATTATATCAACTAAAAATTAAGTTCATTTTGCCCAAGCTAGTCAACACTTTTTCACTACAGTGAACAAACACTTTATAGAGATTCTTCTGTCACTCAAAAAACGGTTGGACTCTTGGGTACTATTCTTAACTCTTAGAGAGATGCCAAAAGCATTACCAGAGACTTAGCCATTCTCTCTTCCCCCAAGTAGATACGAGGACCATCAAATGGGAAAAGGAGCTGATGGTGAACCAAATGAAGGCAGAAGAGTGGCGTGGACCAGGTCTCTCTGCTTCTGTATTCTATTTCAGAATTTCGGAATTTCACAGGAAGTAGATTCTACCAGTCCACCTGATTAGGTATTTCAAGGACTAAAAATAGAGGGCCTTGCTTGGTCTGTAAGCTCAGACGGACAGGGGCCCGACTGAGAAGGACCCAGTCCTCCAAGTCAATCATAGAACCAAACCACCCAGTTACACACTTCTGTTCAGGACAGTGCTTCTCACCCTCGTCAGCTCTAGAGAGAGAATCAAACTCTTGTAGCACCGTGTTCCAATCCAGCCCAGCACTAAACCCCAGCACAAGACTAAACTGGTACAAGACCCCACCAACCTGCCCCTCCTCTACGTGAACCCTGACTTCAAGCCACTGTAAACAGCCTCCCATGGTTCTAGCACACGTCAGGGGAGATGTGGACACAGACGGGGAGAGCCTTCGTTGCCTGGTCTGACAGGAGGTAGGTGCGGCCTGTGCTCTGAGCAGCTGCAGGAGCTGAGTGGAGCCTGTCCAGCTGTCCCCGGGCTGAGGCTGAGAGTGGCAGATCCCTGCACCGTATTTTTAGCTAGACCTTCCTCAATGGCATCAGCAGGCGCTTCTTTAAAAAGCAAATCACCTGGGGCAGTACAACTCCCCTGACAAATCTGGGCTGTGTCCAAATGAAAAACACATGTGCACATCCTGAAACTAGAAACCCAGGATTAGATAAAGTAGAACTGAAGAATAATTATTAGCTCTGGTTAAAAAAAAAATGTATAGAACTTTAAAACTGTACTGCTTCCATGTATCTTAATTAACCAAGGGATGCTGTTAAAGAAATTCTAAGACCATTTAATCCTCCAATCTCTAGCTACTAAAGACATTTTATCTGTGCACAGAAGACCTGGTGGAAGTAAGGTTTTTAATCACCAGGACATAATGAAAACTATATCTTTATGGTCCTACCTCAGAAACCTCTAGGGAACTAAATATTTAGCTCACAACTATACATATAATTCGGTTCTGAGAAATTACCTAAATCAATTCACCACGTTCTATTTTTCTGTATTTAAAATCTACTGAAACACAGTTTAATAAATGAATTCTGACCTCAGCTAAAGTGTATGATAACAGTGATCAAGAATCTTCCGGCATTTCTGCCTTTAACCCGAACACTAAACCTCATGTGTGTGTGTGTCTGTCTGTCTCTGTCTGTGCATGTGCATGTGTGCATATATGCATTAGATTCTAGTTTTCTGAATTATGTTTTCTGAGTTGACGATATGAGAGTAAGGTAAAGGTCCATTCATTCTTTAATGAACTGCAGGGACCCTTTTCCAAAAAACCAAAAAGTGTAAAAGCTCTTTCAAGACTGTATTCAGCAAGTCATAGCAAATACAAGACAGGGTAGGGTTTGAACAAAGTACACAGCTTCCCTGGGTAATGGCAGTATAACCTACAAACTATTCTTTAAGTCCTTGTCCTTGGAACACCAGTGTCACTTCTATAGGTAAAGGAGGCTAGCATATTTATTCTCAGGTTTTTTTCAAAAGAATACACTCGTACCCTTCAAATCAGGACAGAGTCATTGCCTTCATTTTATGTGCCCACTATATGCTCCAGGGACTGTGCCCAGGCTCACTGCAAAGGCTACATGCTCACTTACAAGCAGTAGGTGATCCAGGTGCGTCCCGAGAACTGAACACATCCTGCAAAGCAGGTTCTCCACAACCTTCCTTGGGTGACTGACACGCGTCGCTCGTCTGGGAGGCCTTCACTGCAACTTGCAGGCTCTCGGCTAAGGAGAAGGAGGATAACAAAAATAAATTAAAAAAAATATATGTGTGTGTGTGTGTGTGTGTGTGTGTGTGTGTGTGTGTGTGTGTGTGTGTGTATATATATATATATGGCCCAGGAGCTAAAAATGGCTTTTACCTTTTTAAAGCATTGTTACAATACACACACATGCACAAAGAAGATTGTGTTCCCCAAACTGTATATGGCCTGCAGAGCCTAAAATATTTACTATCTGGCCCTGTATAGAAAAAGTTTACCAACCCGCAATCTAGACCAATACTTTTAGCATTACTTTATGATAGAGAATTAATTCAGTAAAAAAACAAACAGTATAAAAATAACTCAAATGCAACTTCCAGTAAATTAGTATGCTAGAAAAACTTCCTGAAATCAATTAATTTAAATATGAAATTAGGCATTAGGATTTTATTTTTTATTATTTATTTAGCTGCGCCGGGTCTTAGTTCCGGCACGCAGGATCTTCCTTGCCGCGTGCAGGATCTTTAGTTGCAGCATGCGAACTCTTAGTTGTGGCATGTGGGATCTAGTTCCCTGACCAGGTACTGAACCCGAGCCCCCTGCACTGGGAGGGCAGTCTCAACCACCAGATCACCAGGGAAGTCCCCAGGCATTAGGATTTTAAAACTTGCTACTCAGAAATATTAGCTATTCTTCAAAAGAGTATTTCCCCAAATGTGCCTTAAATAAAATACAGATTCCCAATCTTCACCCTAGACCTACTGGATCAGATTCTCCAGAGGAGAAAACAGGGGATTTGAATTTTAAACAAGCACCAATGGCTACTCTTAGGATCTGGTAAGACTGGGAAACGCCACACCACGAAAGTCAAGTTCTTATTTACAATTAAAAATTTGCAACTAGCTCATAGGATAGTATAATTCTGAGGACTCTGCAAATATTTCTAAAACCCTCTGTCCAGTGATTCAATCTAGCAACTACTCATTGAGCACCTACTCTGTTCTGGGGGCCACTGGGCATCTGTTAACTAATAAGGAGAGTTTGCAGACTAGAGAAGGAAAGAGACACACACAACTAACTCTACTACAGGGCAGTGCACGATCAGTGCCAAGTTCTACCATCCAGGTATCAGAGCATCACAAAATGCCCAGCAGCACAGGCTAAAATTGAGAGTGCGTGACTTATTTGATAAAGACATCGTCAGGGACAATGAGATGGTCCCTGGTTGTGTCAACCCATTTGGAAGTTCTTCCGGCTTTATTTCTAAAATCTACCTTGCCTCTGCCCACTTCTCTCTACTTGCATTGCCAAAAGTCCTGGTCTAGACCGAGGCCCCAGCCTCTCTCATCTCAGCCTCTGTAAGCACTTCCTAACAGTCTCCAGGCAAACTAGTCTCCTTCCGATCTTGTTTTCCATTCAGCAACCCTCATTCTTTTCAAGATATAAATAAGATCATGCTACACCCATGATTAAAAGCTTCCAACAACTAACTTTCCACTGATTTTGGAATAAAATGTCTCTCTCTCTCTCTCTTTTTTTAAACCACAATCTACAAATATCTGGTCCCAGCCCACCCATAGCAGCCTCCTCTGCCTCCTGTCACCCTGCCTTCCTTCTTTCACTGAACATGCCAAGCCCATTCCAGATGCAGGGGCTACGTACTCACATTCTGTCTGCCCAGGAATGGTCCTCCCCCAGATCTCCAAACAGCTGGCTTCTCATCTGTCAATTTTCACCTCAAAATATAATCTCAGAGCAGTCTTTCCTGACCTCTCTACAGCAAAGCCTTCCCCTCATCCAATCCCATTATCTTATTTTCTTGTGACTTTCTGAAATAACCTTGTTTCTCTGTGTATTGTTTATCTTCCCCAGCTAGAAGTTTTTATGAAAGCGTTACTGTTTCCTTAGTTGGCACCAACAACAGTGCACACAGTAGGTAGATGCTTAATGAATATTTGATGAATAAATGAGTAAGAGATTCCATCAGCGGACTCCACTTCAGACAACCTCTACACCCTCCTTAAGACCTCAGTCTCTTCAACCGTGAAACAGATACAATAGATTTGATCATTTCTAAATTCTCTTCCATAGGTAATGTTCTGAGATTCTAAGGCAGAACTTGGCATACGTTTTCTGCAAACATTTCTGCAGACAGTAAATATTTTAGGCTTTGTGGGCCGTACAGTCTCTGTTGCAACTATTCATCTTTGCCCCTGTAGCAAGAAAGCAGCCATAGACAATATGAAACAAGCGGGTGTGGCTGTGTAACAGGCGGTGGGAGGTGGGATGCATTTAGTCCGTGGTCTGTAATTTACCAACCCATGTGCTGAATGACAGCATTCCCTTCCACGCTCGGGTAGTGGCTCTTTTATCTCCCAAACCCTCTGTCCCTATTGTCACTTCCAGACTATTGGCCCCATTTCCTCCCTAAACCTGTTTTTCCCTTGAAGTTCACGCCACCAGATTATACCACTCATTGGTCCTCCTGGTTGCCATTCATCTACAGACTCCTCAAACGACATGGCACCTTGTGCAAGTTCTCTCACCTCCCCCAGTACTACCCTTGTCAGGATTCTCTGTAATTTCAATTCTGTGAACGCAGTCCTTCCAGTACCCTGGCCTATCATCTCCCTAACTTTTTCCCCTTCAGTGAGCTTGTCCTCCACCCTCCTTCAGCCACCAACTCCCACGGTTATGCCCTAGACTTTGTTATTCTTCACACAGCACCCAGAGGGTTCCTTTTAAAACACAAATCAAGTCACTCCTCTACTCAAAACTCTGTACTGCTTTCCCATCTCACTCAGAATGAAGTTCTGAGTGCTTACCTTGATCCGGTCCATGTAATCTGAGTCCTAAGTAACTCTGACTCATCTCCTGCCACTCTCCACCCCTACGTCACTCTACAACACTCTACGTCCTCCTTGCTGTTCCTCAAACAAGCCTGGCACTCACCTGCCTCAGGACCTTTGCACCTGCTGTTCTCTACAACTGGAACGTTCTTTCCCCAGATATCTACTTGGCTTTCTCACTTACTTCTTGTCTGCTCACATATCACTATATCAAAGAGGCCTTCTCTGGTCATCCTATCAAAAATAGAAACTTCCCAGCCCTATCACTCTCTATTCCATTTACCCTTATTTTTCTTCATAGCACTTGAACCAAACTGACATTTTTTTTTTTAATATATGCTGCTGTTTCTGGAATAAGTAAGGACTCTCTGTTTCTGGAGAGTAAGGATTTTGTCTTATTCTGCTGGGTCCTCAGCACCAAGACCGTAGCACATGGCACATCGTAGCTGCCCAATAAACATTTTATGAGTTTGTTGAACCAAATCCTTTTGGAAGCAACTTACCTTCTTTCAGTGCTGCTGCCAGTAATGAGGCTGCCTGGGGAGGCTCTCCGGGGTCTGGTTTAATGAGGAGGTGGGGCTCTAGATGGACATCCTCAAATCCACTCAGCTCTCCAAGTTCAGCATAGATATGCAGCTTCTCTTCCAAATATGTGCAAATTTGTTGGTCTTGGTTACTGAGTATTTCTAAGAAATAGTATTTACCATCGAAAGTTATCACATGAATACAACTAATGAAAATCCAGGCTCTAAGATAAAGATGTTGCTAGTTAGCAAGCAGTACATTGAACAGGTCAAGTACAAGTTATTGATTGGGTGGGACAAACCTAGGTTGAAATCCTAACTATTCTACTTGGTGACTGTAGTTTCCAGCAAATGACTGACATCTCTGAGCTTCCTTTGTCTTTTCTGTAAATTTGCTGTACTCAATAAGTGTTTGTTTCATTTCCCATTCCCCTAATTCCCAAAAACCTTGCAAAGCCGATCTTTGTTTATTCAGGCTGTTTTCTATTAAGATTAAACATGAAGGTCAGGAATGAAAATTGAGGTGGCACTGTCCACGATGAGCGCTTCCCACAAGGGAAAACAATGCAAGGCCTGGAACTGCTCGGCCTTCAGCCAGTCCTGGTCAAAACCAAACATACTGGTTTATGTTTTCATTTCTCAACATCCAATGTCTTTAACCACCTTCGCATGCATCATCTTCCTCTAATTTCAACATGTCACAGAATTCTTAGAGCTTAAAGGGACCTTAACCAGAAGCGAATTCAGGGATCTCAGTCTGCCTCAGAATCACTGAGGAAGAGTTTAAAATACTGATGTCTACAGCCCATTGCCCTCAGATTCTGGGTGAACCGATTGAGGGTGAGGCCCAGGCATCAGAATTTTTAAAGACCTCCCCAAGTGATTCTAAGGCCCAGCCAGAGATGAGAATCACTGAGCTCATCTAATTTCCTTACTTCACAGATTTGGAAACTGAGGACCAGAGCTGTTGTGTTCCTTGTCCAAAGTCATACAACCGTGACCTAACAGTGTGAGATCTAAAATCAAAACACTAGACAACAGGTCCAATGCCCATCTGTACCATACTGTCCACAATTGCTGTTATGTTACATGCAGAATTTTTAAAATATAGTTTTAATCACTAAGGAGGGAGGGAGTCATTTTATTTGAGCACCTTTAGTGCCAGTGTATATACATATATATATCTCTACTATTGATATCTACTATCTATCTATCTATATATGCATGTATGTATGTTTTTTATGTTTTGTTTTGTTTTTTGAGGTACGCGGGCCTCTCACTGCTGTGGCCTCTCCCATTGCGGAGCACAGGCTCCGGATGCACAGGCTCAGCGGCCACGGCTCACAGGCTCAGCCGCTTCGCGGTACGTGGGATCTTCCCGGACCGGGGCACGAAGCCGTGTCCCCTGCATCGGCAGGTGGACTCTCAACCACTGCGCCACCAGGGAAGCCCCTGTACGTATTTTTTTGAGAGTGGTCGGGGTGGGCCTCCAGTGCACAGAATTAATCATTCAGTCATACGTTCCCATTCATGACACCTGGGCTTTCCCAACCTCCAAGGAGAACTGCACGACCCGGGAATGAGAGGCGTCTGCACTATACCTTGACATTGCTGAATTTTGGCCACTCTGGCTTCAGCTTTCCGCCTTTCTTCGTCAGACTCACTTGTCCTTCCCCCTTCTTCTTCTGGGCAACTTTAAAAGACAATAGTCAAGAGAGACAACTGAAACCAAATCCAAGTATCTTTAGGCTCATTAGAAAGACATGGGAACTTGGCAGTAGAATTATTCGGAGAAGAAAAATTCAGCAGAAAGAGAATTCATCATGCCCCCTGGCCAGGAGATTTGGTTTTCTTGAGTATATAATGGACCTTGCATAATATAACATAGCTCTCAAAGTCAGCAGTTTAGGATGACTCAAATATTCCAACAAACACACACATACACAAACATACACTCATACATGCACACAATACCAATGCCACCAGTAGGTACAACTCAAATCATAATTGTTGCTTTCTACTGCATTTGGGCACTTCCATTCTTAATGAGGGTAGAGAGACTGGAGGGGATGGTGGTAGGGTGCCAGGGTGGGTGGGGCGCAGTGGAGGAGGAGGAATTTTATACAACATCATTCAAGATCTAACTAATCAAGTTACCATTAAGAATGATCACCCTCACGCCCCCGTTTATAAAAACTGTCTTTGCACAAGTAATGAGGGGTAAGTTGATGTAGCACACTTAGATCCAGCAATCTAAAAAGGTTTATTGAATGATTTTTCAGAATTAGGGACAAAGAGAAACACAGACATGATCCCTGCCCTCAAGGAGCTTCCAATCTAATAACCAAACATATACACATAAAAAAGATAATAGCTGCAAGGCTGAAGATGACAAGCACCAAATAAATGCTTTGAGAGCAGGTGTTAAGGAATTTCAGGTAAGGAAGAGACCAGTGGAACTGAAGACGTCTTCAGGAAGGAGGTGAGCCACGAGCGGCACCAAGATGGGCAGGATTCACACAGGCAGAGGGAGACAGGGCGTTACAGGCAGGAAGGCATGGAGAAAAAAAGGTGCAGATGAGGGGCTACTGCAGGCTGGGGCAGGGGGCGGGGAGCAGACCCTTCTGGCTGGGGCTAAGTTTTCATGCAGGGGAGACACAGTTAGAATATTTTCCCCAATGGAACAAGTCCATTGCCTCAATAATGGACAGAAGAAAATGTTACCTTTCTACTGCCTGTTGGATCCGCCTCATCCAGGTATTCCGCTCCTCCTTGGAGTTGGTATGAATTTCATACATCTCAGGACCAGCAGATGAAGCACTGATCAGAAACATTCCTCTCTCCTCATTCGCAACTTCCCTAGCAATGAGCTTCTGAAGGGAAATAACTGATGGCTTCTGATCCTGCAGAAAATAGGATGGGGTGCAGATGAAACAGTGTCCTATTTAAAGCAAGGGTCTCACAAAACACAGTAGCTAAGGAAAGAAACAGTATCAGGCAAATCTTATTTCACTTCAACCTTTTCTCTTCCACAGAAGAGCTGTGGAAGTTCATAAGATTTCCAATGAAAAGGGTATGCTGAAGAGAGAATGGGAAAAGAGGATACAGGAGAATGTTTGTCCTTAAGAACTGGTGGTTTAAAAGGATATCTTTTAAAAAGACAGAACCATCAGAGCAGTAAGAAAAAAATATCAAAACTGTTGTAGTCAGGGATGGAGAGATTTTTCTAGAAGGGCATGGTATAGGAAACAGTGTATCAAATATTACAAAGAGATTATGAGGGTTGGAAGACCTACAGAGTCCACTGGATTTGGCAGTTAACAGTAACACTGTTTCAACAAGCTGATGGGTACAGAACCCCAAGTACCAAAGAGTAAACTGTAAATATGAAAGATAACACTGGGGAGGCAAGGGCTTCCCTGGTGGCGCAGTGGTTAGGAATCCACCTGCCAATGCAGGGGACACAGGTTTTGAGTCCTGGTCCGGGAAGATTCCACATGCTGCAGAGCAACTAAGCCCATCGGCCACAACTCCTGAGCCTGCACTCCAGAGCCCAGGAGGCACAACTCCTGAAGCCCGGGCGCCTAGAGACCATACTCTGCAACAAGAGAAGCCACCACAATGAGAAGCCCACGCACCGCAAGGAAGAGTAGCCCCCGCTCACCACAACTGCGGAAAGCCCGTGCGCAGCAACAAAGACCCAACCCAGCCAAAAATAAATAAATAAAATAAATAAATTTTTTTAAAAAAAAGAAAGAATGGGGAGGCAAGACCTCAGATTCCCCAGAACCAATGTCTACTGCTATTGTAGTACTGAGCACAATAGCCTCACTGCAACCTGCAAATGCCTCTTGTTCCCACCAACCAGGTGAGCCCTTGGTGGGCAGGAATGGGTCTAATCCATCTTCATATGCCTAACCCAATGTTTTGAATAAAGTAGGCAACTCAATAAATGTCAGTAGAACTATATTTGGCATAATTCCATCAGACAGAAATAGGAACAAAGTCTAAAATTTGGCATCGAAGCCATGATTAAATCACCTTTTCTATCAACATTTACTATGATCCTTCAATGCCCCATTCTAAGCACTAGGGATTCAAAGATGAATAACACACCGATAATACTAATTTGGGTAGGTAGCTATGTTTGAAAATTATGGCCAAAAGAATGCCGGCAGGATGAACAGTTTGGAGGCTAAATATGAAGAATCTTCTGTGGTTTGTGGCTTCTACCACTGTTTACAGAGTTGGTTGCAGCGTGTGGTTTCGCTTCTTGGACTCTTGGACTGAGCGACGCCTTTATCCAGAACACACTGCTCCATCCCTCTCTGCTGACTCCTTGGTGCTGACACATCGGCTTTCCCAGCATCACCCAGCTCTACCACATCTGAAGTTGTGTGCAAGGTATGACCAGAGGACCTCTTCATTCTATCTTCATCCAATTCTTAAGAGTAGCAAATACAAGAAAGCAACCCATGATGGGACAGACTGCTGGTCTACCCAGTCCTGCTCGCTGCCTCTGCTCATGGAAGTAAAAGCCACTTTGTGGCAGAGCTCTTGGAACACTGCCCGTTCTAATTAGGGAGAGCCCCTGAGCACTGTTAACATCCCTTATTCGAATATGGATCTATTATCTAAGACCATATCTGCTTTCCTTCTTGCAAAGCACAGTTTTAACTTCCTCAGCTTACAAGGTCAGTAGCCTCTGTACATAAAGAGGCAGAGTAGCTTTGAATACACACACACAGAAACACACACACACACACACACACACACACACGTGTACATAGAACTATCTGAACTAGTTGTTTAGTGTTGCAGGAGAGGAGGTGGTGGCGTCAGATACTTTAAAAATGAAAAATAGGTCAGTGGGTAGAACGTAGCATTAATTAAACCACCACAGACCAGGAGGCATCAGGGACATGACCATGATTATTCAAACTAATCACACATGGACACTAGAGATGATCAAGAATTCAAATTAAATCTCTAGGAATGGAGGTAACCTGTCTCCTTTGGAGACAGCTGTTAAAAACTAGTGATGCAGGGCTTCCCTGGTGGCACAGTGGTTGAGAGTCTGCCTGCCGATGCAGGGGACGCGGGTTCGTGCCCCGGTCCGGGAGGATCCCACATGCCGCGGAGCGGCTGGGCCCATGAGCCATGGCCGCTGAGCCTGCGCGTCCAGAGCCTGTGCTCCGCAACGGGAGAGGCCACAACCGTGAGACGCCCGCGTACCGCAAAAAACAAACAAACAAACAAAAAAAAAACTAGTGATGCAAAGGCCTAACTCAGCCTGCAGAGAGCTTTTCTTTGTGCCACAGCACTTTGACAAAAGATTTTTAAAAATAATTGCTAGCCTTTAAAAACAGCATTTCACTTTTTTAAAAACTCTAGATTTCTGGGTTTTGGGAGAAAGTAGAAGATTGGCAAGCCTGGGCCCATAGCTTCATTTTAAAACACAGGCGACAGCTGAGCCATCCCGGGCCTCTTTGAGACAGGGCATGAATTCACCAGTTGACTGTGGTCCCTACCACTCTCTATCAGCTCCTTGATAGCAAGAGTCCGGTCCAGTTTACTCATTTACATTTCCTGCCCAATCCCGGTAGACACTGGAGTTGACAACCTCTGCCCAAGGGAAAGAGGAAAAGGAACTGCTATATTCAGCCTCATTGTTACACCATATCCATTGGTGATTCCATAAAGTGGCTGATTCTATTAGTGAATCATTCCATTCAGGATTCCACTGTGATAACAAGGTCTTAAGGTCACTTCATATTGAACTTGCACTTGCACATCTACACATTCACTTTGTTTTTTTTTATTGTTCATTCATTTTGAAACTACCTTCTTTGATATTCAAGAGGTCTTCCTAGATTCAGTATTCCAGGATTTAGTGAACACATGTACCTTTTCCTACTCATTTTTAGAGCTCGTCCTACTCCCATTTCCAGAGTCCTCTTTAAAAAACAACAAAATTCTCTTGTAAG
This sequence comes from Neophocaena asiaeorientalis asiaeorientalis, assembly GCF_003031525.2. Taxonomy (NCBI): domain Eukaryota; kingdom Metazoa; phylum Chordata; class Mammalia; order Artiodactyla; family Phocoenidae; genus Neophocaena; species Neophocaena asiaeorientalis. The sequence goes on along the minus strand of NW_020175829.1, from coordinate 989,846 downwards.
GAAGCTATTCCAACCTCTGGCTACTTTCAGCTGCTTATCTTCTTGGCCATTTTCAAATTCATCATGTCTTCTGCAACACGTAGCAAGTTAAGAATTTACTAAAGAAAAGTTTCAAATAGCACAAGGAGCAGAGCATCTCACCTATGGTCATCAGCATGACGATAACTTTCTAAAATACTATGGCGAGTACTAGGAAATCCAGATATTTGTATACTCCTAGCTAATGCATCAATTCTCTCATGCTGTTAACTACAAAGTAAGATACCTGGGTTTGTGTCCACTAAATGTACATGATGCAACTAAAAAGCCTAGGATTGAACAGTAGTGCACATTGACTCTCAGAATAACGCTCTCTCTTTTGCTCCCTGACATTGACAAGGCCTTGACTGGCCTTTATGAAGACAGCTATGTGGTAGACTAACATTGTCAGGAAACAGTATCAGAACAATCTTACTATTTCCATAGCCAAACACATTATACCAGGAGGACCTAAGCTGTGGCTGCCTCCATTCTGACATTTGGTGGATTGCATTCCTAGTGTCCCACTTAATGGCAAATGTGCTCTAAGGGTGGCACCAATAACTCTTCAAGAGATAAGAGGGGAGGGCAGACAGCAGAAGCAAGAAGAACTACAATCCTGCAGCCTGTGGAACAAAAACCACATTCACAGAAAGATAGACAAGATGAAAAGGCAGAGGGCTATGTACCAGATGAAGGAACAAGATAAAACCCCAGAAAAACAACTAAATGAAGTGGAGATAGGCAACCTTCCAGAAAAAGAATTCAGAATAATGATAGTGAAGATGATACAGTACCTCAGAAAAAGAATGGAGGCAAAGATCGAGAAGATGTAAGAAATGTTTAACAAAGACCTAGAAGAATTAAAGAACAAAGAGAGATGAACAATACAGTAACTCAAATGAAAAATACACTAGAAGGAATCAGTAGGAGAATAACTGAGGCAGAAGAATGGATAAGTGACCTGGAAGACAGAATGGTAGAATTCACTGTTGCAGAACAGAATAAAGAAAAAAGGAATAAAAAGAAATGAAGACAGCCTAAGGGACCTCTGGGACAATGTTAAATGCAACAACATTTGCATTATAGGGGTCCCAGAAGGAGAAGAGAGAGAGAAAGGACCTGAGAAAATATTTGAAGAGATTATAGTCGAAAACTTCCCTAACATGTGAAAGGAAATAGCCACCCAAGTCCAGAAAGTGCAGAGAGTCCCAGGCAGGATAAACGCAAGGAGAAACATGCCGAGACATACAGTAATCAAATTGACAAAAATTAAAAACAAAGAAAAATTATTGAAAGCAACAAGGGAAAAATGACAAAAAACATACAAGGGAACTCCCATAAGGTTAACAGCTGATTTCTCAGCAGAAACTCTACAAGCCAGAAGGGAGTGGCATGATATATTTAAAGTGATGAAAGGGAAGAAGCTACAACCAAGATTACACTACCAGGCAAGGATCTCATTCAGGTTCAACAGAGAAATCAAAAGCTTTACAGACAAGCAAAAGCTAAGAGAATTCAGCACCACCAAACCAGCTCTACAACAAATGCGAAAAGAACTTCTCTAAGTGGGAAAAACAAGAGAAGAAAAGGACCTACAAAAACAAACCCATAACAATTAAGAAAATGGTAACAGGAACATACATATCAATAATTACCTTAAACGTGAATGGATTAAATGCTCAAACCAAAAGACACAGGCTCACTGAATGGATACAAAAATAAGACCCATATATATGCTGTCTACACTTCAGTGGGTCTGAAGACCCACTTCAGACCTAGGGACATATACAGACTGAAAGTGAGGGGATGGAAAAAGATATTCCATGCAATTGGAAATTAAAAGAAAGCTGGGTCAGCAAATACTCATGCATATACCCTGAGAAAACCATAATTCAAAAAGACACATGCACCCCAATGTTCATTACAGCACTATTTACAATAGCCAGGTTATGGAAGCAACCTAAATGCCCGTCGACAGATGAATGGATAAAGAAGATGTGGTACATATATAAAATTATTTATAATTTATGGCTGAATATTACTCATCCATAAAAAGGAATTAAATTGGGTCATTTGTAGAGATGTGGATGGATCTAGAGACTGTCATACAGAGTGAAGTCAGAAAGAGTAAAACAAATATCGTATATTAACGCATATGTGTGGAACCTAGAAAAATGGTACAGATGAACCTGTTTGCAGGGCAGAAATAGAGACACAGATGTAGAGAACAAATGTATAGACACCAAGTTGGGGGAAGTGACAGTGGCAGGGGCAGGTGTGATGAATTGGGAGATTGGGATTGACATGTATACACTAATATGTATAAAATGGATAACTGATAAGAACCTGCTGTATACAAAAATAAATAAAATAAAATTCAAAAATTCAAAAAAAAACGTATATAAGGCCCCCCCCCCAAAAAAAGAGATCAGGTAAGAGGAACAGGTTCATATTTCAGGTCATATTTTAAGTTGAGCATCACAACTTGATCTGAATCCATTTGCACATTGTCCTAGAAAACAAGATAGCTGTCTTTTTTTTTTTAATTAATTAATTTATTTATTTTTGGCTGTGTTGGGTCTTCGTTTCTGTGCGAGGGCTTTCTCTAGTTGTGGCAAGCGGGGGCCACTCTTCATCACCGTGCGCAGGCCTCTCACTGTTGCGGCCTCTCTTGTTGCGGAGCACAGGCTCCAGATGCGCAGGCTCAGTAGTTGTGGCTCACGGGCCTAGTTGCTCCGTGGCATGTGGGATCTTCCCAGACCAGGGCTCGAACCCGTGTCCCCTGCATCGGCAGGCAGATTCTCAACCACTGCGCCATCAGGGAAGCCCGATAGCTGTCTTTTTGCTGTGTCGAATTTTTGATCCATCAGCAGGTCACCTGGCCTATACCACCCAAGAAGCAGGATTTGCTTCTCTTTCCGGTCTTAGTTTTTGAAGAAACCTTTGTTTATAAAAATGTGGTGTGAATTTGTTTTCTCTTTCAGCATGGCCCTCACCATCCCACAGGGCAAACAAAATGTTCCCACCTTCCTGCTTATTTTCTCTGTGTTCCTTCAGAGCATCCAAGATAATAGCAGAGACAGGTTGTTGGACAAATCAGTAGGTTGTCATGAAATATATACAGTTCAAATGGATCAGGGCCATGGAACTAGTTTAAGGCCTCTTGTTATCCTCTGGTGTAGCTCTGTGAAATAATCTCTGACCTTTATACAACTTGGCATCACTGTGTTGATGAGAGGCAACGTGCTGAACAGGGTGAAGAAGACTACTGGGCCAACCTGACAAGATGGAGAGGCAGCTGAGACACTGCTCCAGCCTCTTCCTCCCCAGAATCTATCACTGAGCAGGCATGCTTCTTTGTTTTCTCTGAACGGCATAACATAAACTTCCTTAAGCTCTGAATTTGCCAAAACCAGTTGGAACCGAGGATATCTGCTAATGGTACCCCAATATTCTATCAGTCAATGGATGATAAACACTAACATTGTAAAGAAGCACCATTATACCGCCCACATTGGTACTGCATCTTAGATTCTTTCCTATAACAGGGCCTGATGCTCCATGGTGCTGACAAGGGGTTGACTCATGACATCTTCCATCTTTAAGCGAGTCACTGTGAACAAGATGCTATATAAGAAATGCTATAAAATACTGGTTTTACTGCTAGTCTGAGTCTCACTCTGTGCTGGCAATGAGATAACAATAACACTCTACAAAGGTAAGTGTTACATGAACAACCTTAGCATTAGTAGCCATTATGGGAGAATTAAGAAAGAACCGGCTTTACACTTTAGATACCAGGATGGTGTTCTCGTGTCTGGCAGAAGGAGCATCGTAACAGTTATGAATGGAGTTGGCAACTGGTACAGCAGGCACTGTCCAATGGGGATAGAGAAAGTGAGGTGTCAGAAGTGACTTGTTATTCCCAGCATTAACATGTGAGGTGCTGGGGAGTCAGGATTGCAGGGCGAGGGGGTTTCTGGAGGAAAGACCAAGATAGCCAGACAGCAGAGGGTCCCCTTGTGGGGTTTAGCGCAGTGCCTATCCACCAACCAGTATCAAAGTACTTCAATATTTTCACAACTGGTTAAATTGCTGCAACAGTGGACTACCAGTCCTAGTTGTGATAAATCAATGCATATCATGCTTGGTAAACCCAACTGGATCCTTGCTACCGAACACTGTAATCCCTAATAATGGGACGATACCACAGGCATGATCTTGCCAATGACCATTTAATTTCACTAGGAATTTCAGGCATTTTTCAAGGAGATGTGGGATTAAACCAATGAAAACATTCATCACACGGCCATATACTTACAACAGCTGCAAAGATGTACTTCTGGTCTTTTTCTTGTAAAAAGAGCAGCACATCAGTTAGAAGCAGAGCTAGGATATCTTCAAAGGAAAAATATTACTAGTATTAATGAAGCAAGCCACAGTTCAAATGCCTTTATTAAAATTCTAATTTCATGTTTAAATAATTTAAATAAACATACTAAAAATAAATACTAACTTTTAGTCTAACTATAAAACCTTTATTAAAATGCCTGTATTATGATAGCTAAAGATATATTTTATAGATAACTCAGTAAGTAAGCTGTGTTTAAGTGCACGCTTGCGTGTGTCATGGTTGGTACAGCTAAATCTCCAGCAAAATTTAATGTTGCAGCCTTCCAAATGGAAGAAAAATATTCAATAAAAAACAAGGTTCTAATAGAACGGAGCAAGCCCTTACCTTTACAGCAAAAAAGTGCTTAATTAAAAATGTTTATGGGCAGCTTCTGCCTTGAATTACTATATATACTAATCTGCTATTTTGTTCCATCTGGATCTGAGGGAAGTGTGAGGTCCTACACCTCCCTTACATACTGTTCACAAGAACCCACCTTCACTATACCACTAACATTCTAACACAAAGTTACCCAGCTGTTCATTCCGCAAAACAGATAAAGAGCAAATGACTTGGAGCAACAGGATCTACAGACTGCGGTTAATATTTTAGTTGTGGTTAATATTCTAAGTATGGTTCATGTTTAGTTGCAACACTGCAAGCTGCTGATCAATAAGGCCTTTGGTCATTTGTTGCAAGCACTACCAAAACTTGATAATCCTTCAGTGGGTAGCAACCTTGGAGTACCTGGAATTTAACCACCTCTTCCTCTCATTGCTTACCTAAGGAAGATACTAAGATGTATCAGAAACAAGAAGGTTGGGCCAGTGGTGCTTAACCCTGACTGCAGACTCACCTGGGTGCTTTGAGCATCCCTATGCCTGGGCTTCACCCCCAGACCAATAAAATCAGAACCTCTGGGAGAAGACTTGAGCATCAGTAAAAATTTTAAACTCCAGAGGCCATTCTAGGGTTTTAAATCCAGTGGCCAGTGTTGACAAAGCCTCGGACAAGGTGCTAGCTACAGAATCATTTCTTAAGGATCAGAATAAACTATTTTAGACTCTAACCAGATAAACAGGCAGGTTAATGCCTGATAGCAAACAGCACACCAATGTCCACGTGTATATTTATGCATTACTATGTATATTTATGCATTATATCATTCGGTCCCAAAGATGATGTTTAGAGCTCATTTTTCCCCTCAATGGTCTGAGCTCCTGGCTGGCTTGGCACACAACAGATTCTGAGTGTGTAGGCACATTTTCCAGGATAATATTTCCATGCCAACAATTAGCAGAATTCTCAGGTCCTTTGATTCAAACATCGCAAACTTGAAAACCCATGCAATACATAGGAAGCCTTTTGCTTGAGGCAGCAAACTTCCCCCTAAGGTTTGTAGCGTGGGCCACCTGTGCCTATGGAAGTTTTCATCTTGATCCTACAGGGATCTTTCCACTGACCTAGGGTTTGTGTGTGGGCTTGCATTGCTGAACCAGTTTTCTTTGGAAAATCTGTCCTCTGTTAAATGAATAATGTGTGTGAACAAGAGGGAGAAATTGGTCTGTTAGAGCCACGGTACCTTTGAAACGACCCGTAGCGGTTTTCCAATAAACAAGGCCATCGTATAACAGGGTCCTTTCTTTACTCATCAGTGCCTGTTTCCTAAACACGTGGCCATTTTTAAGCTTGGTATATGTTTTGTTTTCAATCTTATTTAGGATCTCAAGCCATTTTTGTTTTTTCTCATATTCGCTGACTTTTAAATCCACAGCTGCAATCATGTCTTTAATTAAGCAAAGAGCTTTGCATAAGTCTTTCTGTTCTTCGGTGTTCTCTGCATGGGAAAAAGAAAGAACAGACACCATGAAATAAGCCAGAGCGCTAATAAGGAAGACGTTTTTTCTTTAGTTTTAAGTAAAGTTAAATACATCATCCAAATAGCAAAAATCCCAGAGCAAAAATATTGGATTAACTTCAAATATTCTATCATCACTCAGCACCCCTCCTCCCCAAAAGGATGGTTGAACTGTGTCATTAAGAAGATTTACTTATCAGATGCTTCAGCAGAAACACTGTGACAATATGATATCTGAATTCTAGAGACTGGTCTGACCTTCCTTCCTAGAGCAGTGAACGTGTCACATCCCAAGTTAGGCCTTCCTTCCACCTTCCCAGACACAGGTAATTAAGCAAACCCCACGTCTAGCTTCTTAGAACTTAACTGAGCTACAAGCCCAAGCTGGAGTCCTTTCCCAGAAGGGAGCTGCAGGGTGACTTGAATAGACCTCGGACTCATTTGCTTTCCTAGATCCCTCTCTCCCTAAAAAAATAACATTTAAAATTATAACTTACAACTGCATTGACATAAAGATATTAATAATATATATTAAAACATTTTTTCAACCTAAAAAAATGGGACCAAGGCACTGTGCAGAGTAGGTAACTCAGCCATGCTCACGCCAACAGAGTAGACGATCATCGAATCCAGCTGTTACTCTGAAATACTGGCCAAATCTCTTATCTCTAGATTATCTTAAGAAAAACTTCTGGAGAAGTTTCTGCAACAGCCTCCTGGAGCTCTAGATGAAACCAAATTTAGCTATTTTCTATATCTGATTTAAAAAAAAAACTAATTGATGTTTACTGAGGTGAATGGAACTGAAAGGGAAAGTTTCAGGAGGTCAGAAAATGCTAGGAGAGGAGAAAGAAAAACAACAGAGAAAATAAAAGATTCTCTAAGAGCCTAGAGCAGCAGAAATAAACACACAGAAATAGCAGTGAAATGGAATAAGAACAAGTCCTCCAAAGGGTCTAAACTTTCCAGGCTCTAAATGCCTCAAATAGGTACACGAGGGCTTTGTGAGAAAACCAAGGAATAGATCGTGACACCAATCATTAACAAGGAAGATTTTCTCATTGCCCATGAAAAGAATATACTTCATTTACTTCACTACTTTACTATACCTGCCACCCACCTAAGCAGCACTCCCCACCATGAAAAAAAAAAAAAAAAAAGATTCTTCTTTATAAAGAGCATATTTTAAATATAGGAACGTTTAGTAGAGAAAATCAAAGTTGAATTACAAAGTGACTTAAAGTAAGGCCAAGAAAAGGTTCCGAGTCTTCTGACCTTCAGGAATAAATTACTGTCTTTTAACTGCTTGCAACTCAAAGTGCAGCAGCATTGGCCCCACCCGGGGGTCTTGTTAGAAATGCTTACCTTGGGTTCTACCCCAGACCTACTGAATCGGAGTCTGCATGTAAATGAGATCCCCAGGTGAGGGGTACTCCTAATGAAATTCTAAAAGCACTGCCATAAAGAGTCACATGAACCAATGTTCCCAGCAACTAGAGAGGTTGGAGAAGTCTGACCTAACTAAGGAGGCAGTGTTCGTTCCGCCACTATGACGTCTACGCCTGCAGAGCCGTAAGTCCCACTTCTCATTTCTGACACACAGCAGGCAATCACTGTGACGCATCCTACCTGGAATCTGGCATGGGATGATTCTTGGAGGAGCACTAGCTGGCCTAACACAGTCTGACAGATGTTAGTCTTTGAGTATTGTATTAAACTTAAGAAAGAGAAAATAACCATAATATAAACTAAAAGTCTTAATTTTGTTTTCATTCTTTAACTGAGAACAAAATTATGAGGCTTTTCTCTTTCTACTGTGCTTATATTTTATGTTAAATTATAGGAAGCGGGCTTCCCTGGTGGCGCAGTCGTTGAGAGTCCACCTGCTGATGCAGGGGGGGACATGGGTTCGTGCCCCGGTCCAGGATGATCCCACATGCCGCAGAGCGGCTGGGCCCGTGAGCCATGGCCACTGAGCCTGCGCGTCCAGAGCCTGCGTTCCGCAACGGGAGAGGCCACAACAGTGAGAGGCCCGTGTACCGCAAAAAAAAAAAAAAAAAAAATTATAGGAAGCAATACAAATGGGACATAAGGAATGGATGCTACCATTCCTGCCTGAACTTAGGTCCTAATGTAACTAAAAAAAAAAAAAATGGAAAGACCAAATCATGCATTTCTATTCACCGAGACCCCTTCCAAAAAAAAGGATGTTAAAAGTTGACTTTTTAGAGTGGGAATTTAAGATCTCATTACCACTTTCATGATCTCCAAGTCGGTTGGTCATAATAAAGATAATAAAAACAGCTCCCAGTTATCAAGCACCTTGTTTATACCAGGCTGTGTACTGGGCACTTTCTGAGACAATCTCACTTAATCCTCACAACAATTCCATAAGATAAAGATTAGTATTCTCATTTGGTAGTGGAGAGAACTGAGGCTCATTTCATTACCTTGCCTAAATAATGAGCGGCAGAGCCAAGTATCTGCAACGGCCATGCAAGTTCACGCAAGGCCAAACCAAAGCCCTTGTTAACAGAAGACGCTACCATCCTAATAATTTACTCACGATCAATAAGCTAGCTTGAGGAACAGGCACTTTTATCTGTTCATTCATTGCACTGTTATATTTATTTATTGATAACCTATTCTGCACTAGGTATTGAATCTAGACCCCTCAAGGAGCTTATAGGCCAGCCATGTGCATTAACAGGTTCATAAAGGACATCCAGATGTTAGTCCTTGAACATGATGAATTGACAGGGTCAAAAATAGCTCCTTCATAAATCATTCTCAATCTAATAAATCACTGCTGGGAAGGTAATAGGAAGGTGAAGAAGAAGAGGTATTAAGGTCTGGATATGGGGAAAATACAGATGGGAAGGGTAGGGTCAAAGTATGAGGAAGTCTACTTGCTTTGGGCTGCTTGGAGGAATTCCGACTATTGGCCAAGTCACATTATGAAAGATAACTTTTCAAAATGGATCCAAATCCTAAGGCTTCACAGTTTTTCCATAATGAAAAATCTTTATGAATCAGGCCCCCACAAGCATCTAGAGCTGTTTACAACACCTCAGCTGTGTTTAAAACTGATGAAAGAGGCAAATGTTTATCCCAGAAGTCATCGCTCACCCTTTGTGTACTGCAGTATCCTTTCCACCAAGACAGGGTACTTCGTGATGCGCTGAGTGACCAGCAGAATGCATTCTGGGATTCCTCGGCGTCGGGCCAAAAGATTACTATTTCGGAGCTTAAAAAAATATATATATGTATATATTTTTAAATATTAATATACGCAAACACTACCTGTATTTTCTTTTTAGGTAGGAATTTAATAATACAAAGAACCTGCAACAGTATAATTCTACTCAGACATAACATGCTGCATCACTCATTAAAACTTGATACATTGTCATTAAATTGTGTACTTTGAAATTAACTTCAATAACCCAACTCTCCAAGATTAAGAAGTTTCAAGTTACACTGATGTACTTAGAGTTAATTCCAAAAAGGAGCAGGTTTTAAGACTTATAAGTGCTAAGATTCATGAATAGCAGAAGTTTTGAAAACTACTCAGAAATCAAAGTCACACTTTGAACATGAGTTTGCAATTAACTTGTTTTTCTAACAGGTTTTCTTCTACATTTGTTATTATTCATCATAGCATTTAAGGTTCCTCTAATCCGGGTAACTGTTTTCTAAATATCTCAAAGCCTTATTTTCACGTTCTCAACACACACGTATGTTTAAAAAAAAAAAAAGGAGGAGAATCCAGTAGCATGCTTAAAATGGTAGATAAAAAATTAGAATCTATGAAACTCTAAAGGACAAATTTCTTCAATAAGTAAGTAGGACACCAAAACATTGGGATGGGAAGCATTCAATGTAAAGGCAATTTAAAAGACATAACCCCCCATGGATAATATATAAACCTTGGTCAGATCCTGATCCAATTTTATGAGCTAATGAGGGAAATTTGATTACTGGCCAGCTGTTTGAAGATATTAAAGAATTATTAAGTATTTAAGTGGAATAATGCCACTGTAATTTTTAAAAGATATATTGTTCAGTGATACAAGTTATATATGAAATGATGTGCATCACAGACTTGCTTCAAATTAATCCAGTGGGGGTGGGGTAGGTTCTTTATTTTTACTGTGGTTCTTCTGATTTATAACTTGTCAGGGCATGAAAAGCTTCACAGGATATTACAAAGGTGCTCAGAAGTATGGAGAACATGGCTTCACAAATATAAATACAATAGTAAGTGATTTGGGAGAAATATTTTACTAACACAGAAAAAGAGGCTTTCTATCTTTGCCACAAACCTATCACTTCCTTCTTCCCTGAAAAACAGTACCTAGATGTGAAACTTGGTTAGATCACCTAAAAAACAAGTATGAACTTCAGGCTGGCTTACCATTTTGTAACAGAGTTTTAAAATACTTGCCTTAATAAAATTCTGAAACTTTTTATTCTGCTGGAGTTCTTTAAAGAGGCTAACAGCCTCCTTGTGATGGCTACAGAATTCCCCATATATTTTCTTCATTTTATTTGCATTTTCTTCTGAAAACTGAGAAGAAAAACATTTCAATGATGGTTTATAAATTTAGTCAGTCCTAAACACTAAAAAGAACATGCAATTTTCATATATTTCAGTACATTCTTTGCAAATAAAGAATAAACATCCAGGAATTTCTGACCACAATCACTTCTCTTTCCCAGATACTTTTTAAATTAAAGTAAGAGGAAGTAGTCAAGAGGTAAGAGGAAGACATCAACCTAATGTGATTATATCATATTGAACTAACTCAACTATCAATAGCCCAGTGAAAAACATTTGATATCTTCTATTTTTGTGTGTTTATGCAACTTCATAATTTCAATTTATAGTTTTAATACTTTTATAGATTGAAGGGTATGGGGCACATTTGGGGATCCTCAGGAAGGTTGACATTTACATTGGGTAACTGATCATGTCCATGAACTCAGTCTTCGTTGGGAATTTAATTTCTGTCATCACAAATGGATCAACAGGCAGGTTATCATTAGCCAAGATGACAGAGAAAGATGAGTAACCAGAAGGCCAATTTATTAACTGATGGACAGAAGTAGAGATGTGGGCTGGATATTTCAATAACCTTGGCCTGCAGAAAAATCTCTGTAGAAAAATCTACATGGGAACAACTTAGCATCATAGGGTGGTATGGAGAGAATCAGCTGAATAATTTGAATGCCAGCGTTTCAGACTCTGGTGACACTATGTATACATGTGGGTGTTGAAGATCACTGTAACAGAAACCAGAACACACCTACACCTCCTTAGAAAGTACTTACAAGGTACATCCCTATCACTGGTCTTTCCAACTTTGCTCACAGTTTTATCTATGCTTGAGGCCAATACATCTTACGAGATGATCCTTAAACCACCAACAATAATATATAGGTATAAATTTAACAAAACATACACAGGCCTTGCGTGCTGAAAACTACACAATGCTAATGAAAGAAATCAAATAAGATTTAAATAAATATACCATGTTCATAGATTGGAAGACTCAACATAGTAAAGGTGTCAGTTTCCCCCAAATTAATGTACAGGCTTAATGCAATTCTTATCAAATCTCAGCAAGTGTCTGTACATATAGACAAGATTATTCTAGAATTTATATCAAAAGGTAAAGAAACTAGGATAAAAACAATTTTGGAAAAGAAGAATAAAGTGAAAGAACTCAGTCTAGACAATTTCAAGATTTATTCTATAACTACTGTAATTATGACTATGGAAGGATACACATAGATCAATGGAACAAAATAGGAACCCAAAATGCCCAACAGTTTTTGACAGAAGGCAAAAGTAATTTATTGGAGGAAGGATAGCCCTTTCAACAAATGATATTGGAGCAGTTGAACATCCACAGGTCAAAAAATAATAATAATAACCTTGACCAAAGTCTCATATTTTATACAAAGAGTAACTCCAAATGGATCACAGACCTAAATATAAAACATAAAACTATAAAACTTTTAGAAAAAAAAAAAAAGGAGAAAATCTTTGGGATCTCAGGCTAGACAAAGAGGTCTTAGACTTGAAATCAAAAGCATGATCCTTAAAATATGAAGGAGTCCAGGAAAAACTTTGGCCTGCGTAAGAGGCAAGAGACCATTGTTTCAAGGTGTGCGAGGAGAGGGGATTCATAGCACTGCCTAAATGAGCTTCAGAGACAGGCGCGAGCCGCGGCTATCAGCGTGGACACCAGAGACTGCCATGAAACGCTAAGGCTGCTGCTGCCGCCACCAAGAAGCCTGTGTGCAAGCACAGGTCACTATCCACACCTCCCCTCCTGGGAGCCTGTGCAGCCCGCCACTGCCAGGGTCCCGTGATCCAGGGACAACTTCCCTGGGAGAACGCAAGGCGCGCCTCAGGCTGCTGCAACATCACGCTGACCTCTGCTGCTGCAGGCTCGCCCCACATTCCGTACTCCTCCCTCCCCCCGGCCTGAGGGAGCCAGAGCCAGCTAATCAGCTGCTCCTTTAATTCCCTCCTGTCTGGGCAAAGAACAGACGCCAGAGGGTGACCTACACGCAGAGGAGGGGCCAAATCTGAAGCTGAATCCAGGGAGCTGTGCGAACAAAGAAGAGAAAGGGAAATCTCTCCCAGCAGCCTCAGGAGCAGCGGATTAAATCTCCACAACTGGAAGTACCCTGCACCTGTGGAATACCTGAATAGACAACGAATCATCCCAAATTGAGGAGGGGGGCTTTGGGAGCAACTGAAGACATGGGGTTTGCTGTATGGGACTGACTAGATTCTGATTTTTATGTTTACCTTAGTATAGTTTTTAGTGCTTGTTATCATTGGTGGATTTGTTTATTGGTTTGGTTGCTCTGTTCTTTTTTTTAAAATTTTTTTATTTTAATACCTTTTTTTTTCTTGCTTGCTTGCTTTTTTTCCTCCCCTTTCTTCTGAACCGTGTGGCTGACAGGGTCTTTGTGCTCTGGCTGGATGTCAGGCCTGAGCATCTGAGGTGGGAGAGCTGAGTTCAGGACACTGGACCACCAGAGACCTCCAGGCCCCACGTAATATCAATCAGCGAGAGCTCTCCCAGAGATCTTGATCTCAATGCTAAAACCCAGCTCCACTCAACGACCAGCATCTGTCTACAAGAGACCCACTTCAGACCTAGGGACACATACAGACTGAAAGTGAGGGGATGGAAAAAGATATTCCATGCAAATAGAAATCAAAAGAAGGCTGAAGTAGCAATTTTCATATCAGACAAAATATACTTTAAAATAAAGACTATTACAAGAGTCAAAAAAGGACACTACATAATGATCAAGGGATCAATCCAAGACGAAGATATAACAATTTTAAATACTTATGCACCCACCATAGGAGCACCTCAATACATAAGGCAAATGCTAAAAGCCAAAAAAGGGGAAATCGACAGTAACACAGTCATAGTAGGGGACTTTAACACCCCACTTTCACCAATGGACAGATCATCCAAAATGAAAATAAATAAGGAAACATAAGCTTTAAATGACACATTAAACAAGATGGACATATTCATATTTAAGGACATTCCATCCAAAAACAACAGAATACACTTTCTTCTCAAGTGCTCATGGAACATTCTCCAGGATAGATCATATCTTGGGTCACAAATCAAGCCTTGGTAAATTTAAGAAAATTGAAATCGTATCAAGTATCTTTTCTGACCACAACGCTATGAGACTAGATATCAATTACAGGAAAAAAACTGTAAAAAATACAAACACATGGAGGCTAAACAATACACTACTTAATAACGAAGATATCACTGAAGAAATCAAAGAGGAAATCAAAAAGTACCTAGAAACAAATGACAATGAAAACACGACAACCCAGAATCTATAGGATGCAGCAAAAGCAGTTCTAAGAGGGAAGTTTATAGCAATACAATTCTACTTCAAGAAACAAGAAACATCTCAAATAAACAACCTAACCTTATACCTAAAGCAATTAAAGAACAAATAAAACCCCCCAAAATTGGCAGAAGGAAAGAAATCATAAAATAATAAATGCTGGAGAGGGTGTGGAGAAAAGGGAATCCTCTTGCACTGTTGGTGGGAATGTAAATTGATACAGCCACTATGGAGAACAGTATGGAGGTTCCCTATAAAACTAAAAACAGAACTACCCTACAACCCAGCAATCCCACTACTGGGCATATATCCTGAGAAAACCATAATTTAAAAAGAATCATGTACCACAATGTTCATTGCAGCACTATTTACAATAGCCAGGATATGGAAGCAACCTAAGTGTCCACTGACAGATGAATGGATAAAGAAGATGTGACATATATATACAATGGAATATTACTCAGCCATAAAAAGAAACGAATTGAGTTATTTGGAGCAAGATGGACGGACCTAGATTCTTTCATACAAAGTGAAAATAAGTCCGAAAGAGAAAAACAAATACCGTATGCTGACACATATATATGGAATCTAAAAAATAAAAAAAAAAGGGGTTCTGAAGAACCTAGCGGCAGGACAGAAACAAAGACGCAGATGTAGAGAATGGACTTGAGGATACGGGAAGGGGGAAGGGTAAGCTGGGACAAAGTGAGAGAGTTGCACTGACATATACACACTACCAAATGTAAACTAGATAGTGGGAAGCAGCTGCATAGCACAGAGAGATCAGCTCGGTGCTTTGTGGCCACCTAGAGGGGTGGTATAGGGAGAGTGGGAGGGAGAGAGACGCAAGAGGGAGGAGATATGGTGATATATGTATATGTATAGCTGATTCATTTTGTTATACAGCAGAAACTAACACACCATTGTAAAGCAACTATACTCCAATAAAGATGTTAAAAAATAAAATAAAATAAAATGAAAGATACCTCATTAACATAGCAAATGACACTTTTTATCACTCAGCACTTAGAAAATTCAAAAGAGTTTTAAGAGTTCTGTGCCTATGGAATAAAAAAAAATGGCTCTGATGAACCTAGGGGCAGGACAGGAATAAAGATGCAGACGTAGAGAATGGACTTGAGGACACGGG
This sequence comes from Neophocaena asiaeorientalis asiaeorientalis, assembly GCF_003031525.2. Classification (NCBI taxonomy): domain Eukaryota; kingdom Metazoa; phylum Chordata; class Mammalia; order Artiodactyla; family Phocoenidae; genus Neophocaena; species Neophocaena asiaeorientalis. The sequence continues at coordinate 974,516 of NW_020175829.1, read as the reverse complement.
GAGGGGGAAAGGTAAGCTGGGACGAAGTGAGAGAGCAGCATTGACATATATACACTACGAAATGTAAAATAGATAGTGGGAAGCAGCTGCATAGCACAGGGAGGTCAGCTCTGGGCTTTGTGACCACCTAGAGGGGTGGCATAGTGAGGGTGGGAGGGAGACACAAGAGGGCAGGGATATGGGGATATATGTATATGTATAGCTGATTCACTTTGTTATACAGCAGAAACTAACACAACATCGTAAAGCAATTATACTCCAATAAAGATGTTAATAAATAAATAAACAAACTGTGGTACATTCATACTCTGGTATACAACTCAACAATAAAAAGGAATGAACTACTGACATACACAGCCATCTAGATGATGCAGAGAATTGTACTGAGTGAAAAAAAGCCAATCCAAAAGGGACATGCTGTGTATATAATCTATCTAACATGTATGTAATTTATATAACTGGATTGAAATGACAAAATTATAGAAAGAACAGATTAGTGACTGCCAGCAGTTGGGGACAGGAGGGAAGTAGGTGTGGCTATAAAATGGCCAGATGAGGAATCCTCATTGTGATAGGAATGTTCTGGCGTTTTGCTGTATCCCTATCAGTATCCTGGTTGTGGTACTGTATTATAGCTCTGTAAGATATTACCATTGGGGAAAAAATAATTTAAAAAGGCTACCCCCCTGACCCAATCCTATCAAACAACACACTAGGGGTTGGGAGCACAGAATACCTCGTTCTTAACAAGCTTTAGGAGATTCCTATGTACCTGAAATTGGAAAACCACTGCTATATATCAAGTATGTTCCACATGTTCACAACTTCTCACCAACACTGCAAGTTCCCACTGATTAAATTACCATCATATTCCAGCCCAGCCTCCTGAGATCTATGGAGTCCCCGAGGTTGGAGTGTGGGATTTCCCCAGACTCTCTCATACATCCTTCAACAGCTTGCTCTCCCCCTGCTCCTACAGAGTGCCACTCCCACAGCCATTGTCTGAGGACTTTGCTAATATATTCTTCAGGAGATAACTTTATTTACATAGTATTGGAAGGAAGCCCTTGCCATACCCACTAAGCATGTCCACCAACAGGAACACAAAAGCAGACTTAATCCTTCTCTCTGAACACTGAAGATTTTCCTTTTCATCCAAAAGACCACCAGGCTCACCCTGTGTAATAGCCAATTTCCCAAAACTTGTCCTCAAATTCCATAAAATTAAATAAAAAATATATCTGGTAAAGATGTGAAATTTTTGTTAACTACGAAAGTGACACAAGAACGAAAAAATGTTTTCAATGATTAGAATTAAAAGTCACGATTGCCTGTAACAAGGAAAGAGAGATTAATGCAAATACTTTCAAATGATAAAATAATCTCCCACTTCATTTTTGAATGCACTCACTCAGATTCAAGTTCACCAAGACACAATCAGACATTTTTATTCAAACTGTCTTCCCAAGTACTTTACGCTCTCTTAACCTGGCACTGTATGTGTTTCAGGTGAATTATGAAGACGGAACAGGTCTAGGACTTTAAAGATAATATGCAAAGCAGATAGTGCTTTGATTAGAAACTTATTACTAGTGTGGATTTTTACATTGTTAGACATGAGGAAGAAGATTTTGGGCAATTGTCAGGATTCTTTTTGTGTATTAAAAATATTCGTATTTAAGCATGTTTAACGTATAGACCAACAGCTAAACTGAACCGGTGTGTGTGACAGGGTGAAACTGATACAAAATTAATATTTTGGAGGGGGCATTTTGGCGTCTACTTAGAGAACGCCAAACTAAAGTAATTAGCGATAGATCTCCATGCCTTTCCTCAAATGCTGTAAGTGACCGCAAAACATAGCATTGGAGTGAATTCCTGGTGTGTTTTTCCCAAGTGACCCCTTCATTCAATAAACACTTATAGTACCAAGCACTGTTCTAGGTGTTGAAATACAGTGGTAACCGAAGAGACAAGACTCCCTGCCTCACTGGGACTTACAGACTAGTGATGTTAGAAAGCCTCCCCAGAATGTCACTGTGGATATCACAAAGATATATTCTTAACTCAGATCCCAGCTATGCCACTTATGAGATGTGTGACCTTGAGAACGTCATTACTTCTCCATGCCTCAGTTTTAGGGAAAATAAATACCTGCCTCACTGTGTTGTGATGGTTAAGTGAGGTAATATAATGGAAGTACCTTGAAAGTCCCTGCCATGTTAAGGCTGCGGGATACATGTTATTTAACTTCTGTATTAGCATGTTTTAAATGCAGAGCCTCTTTCAGAGAGATCGGGGACCAATACAAATTGTCAAAAGTAAGGTGTTTTTGTTTTTTTTTTTTAACTAGGAGAGTGGCACAGCCCATTCTCACTGATGCTTCAAACATCCCAAGCACCTAAAAAGTGCCTCCTTTGAGTGAGATTTGCTTGTCTTGTCCCCCAGGCATGAACGCCAGGGCTTTCATGACAATAGATCTGCCTCACGCTTCCGAAAATTAGGCAGCACTTATCTTGGAGATATCGGTGAGACTATCACGGGCCACTCAGGAAGGCATGTTACTAGAGAGCCCATCACATCAAGAAGTCTAAGCAGGGAATTCCTTGGTGGTCTAGTGATTAGGACTCCACGCTTTCACTGCAGAGGGCAAGGGTTCAGGCCCTGCTTGGGGAACTAAGATCCTGCAAGCCGCACAGCGCGGCAAAAAAAAAAAAAAAAAAGTCTAAGTAAATTTTCTCCAGCCAAGTCCTGTGACACACAGAAGAGTCACTGGCTATTAAAAACTCTCAGACATCAGTCATACACACCAACATCAAATAAAAGACAACCAGCTAAACCCATCTGTCAATAATCATAATGAAATCAATTCCAGTTCTCTGCAGGCTTTGAATACTCTAGACAGTCTGCATACCTTTAGGCTTTGAGGTTTTAAGACCTTTCAACCTTTCTCACCTGTTGTACTAGAATATCTCCGATTCGGTTGATGACGAAATTCCTGTCGTTGCCAATACAGGATTCTTGCCTTCGCTCCTTCATACTATAGAAGAAATGCCTGTGGATTTCAAGTAACTCATCTAAACAGGGGAAGATTTTATCCACAGTGCTGTGGTCAAGCTGCAGCTCCTCCTTCATCCCTTTCCTGAAGATCTCAGACATGATGAACAGGGTCTGGATGTGATGCATTTCTGTCTGCATTAGCTCTGAAAGAGGTGAGCAAAAACAAGCTTTAAAAAAACAAGTGTCCTCTGATGTTACCTAGACTTACTGTGGTGATCATTTTACAATATAGACAATTATCATTAAGTTGTACACCTGAAACTAATATAATGTTGTATGTCAATTATACCTCAATTTTTAAAAAAGTATCCCTACTGACCTAAATTAGTAGCTAAACACTGTATGTTACACAAATAAAAAAAAAAAAGAGGGAATGTTTAGGAATAATAATGTTCTTCTACTGTTGAAGTCAGCATTAATTAAACATTTAATGTAAGCTCAAAATATTAAACTATTCTCTTTTTTCCAGACATTATATGAGGATATGTATAAGTCAAGTCCAAGATGTAAGAATCCAATGTAACAAACTTTCGTAATATAACCAGCTAACATCTTTAGGTATCTTCAGTTGGGCACCAGGTTTTATTTTCCCCTGAATGCTCTATAAAATGTAACTTAGTTCACCTCTTTTCTTTCTTTTTCCTTCTTTCATTTTTTTTTGTGTGTTTTGTATTGAGTAGGAGCACAATTAATTTGGTGAATTATGTTGAATTAACTATAATAAAGTTCCTCAATGCATACAACAGTAGGTCCTTTCTATTATTGGATCTGTCTCTGAAATTCCATTTTCTCCAGGAGAAAACAATGTGTCATGATCAAGGGACATCATCAAGAGAGTGAAAAGACAACCCCTACAATGGGAGAAAATATTTGCAAATCATGTATTTGATAACGGACTTGAGGTCCAGAATATATAAAGAACTCTTATGACTCAACAACAACAAAAACCCACTTCAAAATAGGCCAAAGATTTGAATAGATGTTTCTCTAAAGAGATATACCAATAGCCAATGTGCACATGAAAAGATGCACAACATCATCAGCCATCAGGGAAATACAAACCAAAACCACAATGAAACACCACTTTACACACACTACAATAACTGTCGGTTAAAGGATGAACAATAAAGAAGCCTTGGTAAGATGTGGAGAAATTGAAACCCTCATACATTACTGGTGTGAATGTAAAATGGTACAGCTGCTTTGGAAAACAGGCAGTTCTTCAAAAGATTAAACATAAAGTACGATGTGACCCCCAAAGCGGGAACAACCCAAAATGACCATCAAGTCATGATTAGATGAGCAAAGTGTGGTATATCTATACAATGAAATATTACTCAGCCACAAAAAGAAATAGAGTGCTGATTTCTATTGCAGCATGGATGAACCTTGAAGACAATATGTTAAGTGAAAGAAGCCAGGCCCCAAACACTAAATATTGTAATGTTCATAGGGACATACTCGTAGGGACAGAAAGTAGATTAGTGGTTGCCAGGTACTGGTGGGAGGGGACAAAGGGGAGTGACTGCTAATGGGCACAGGGTTTCTTTCTGGAGTGATGAAAATGCTCTGGAATTAAACAGTGGTTGATGGTTGCACAACTTTATAAATATACTAAAACTTTACAAATATACACAGTATAGATTATGCACTGTAAAGGGGTGACTTTTATATCTCAATGTTTTGTGACTATATCTCAATTTTAAAAATGCATCATGAGAGAAAACAATAATTCACAATTTGTAGGAGCATCAGAAGTACAAGTTCTAGGTTAATGAGTATTTCCAAACTCATGTTTTGAAAAAGAACACAAAACATCAGCCATGGAGGGTAAACAAATCTACACGTAGCTTTGTTTATCATTTTATCATAAACAAAACTCTAATTGGGAACTGACTAACTTTAAATTATTATTATTAATTACTGTATCCTACCATATTTTTAATACCTACTCCATACTAAGCATCTACCATATCCGTTAATCCATTTATCTATTATGACCCCCAAAATAGGAATCATGTTCCTTATCTTTAAAAGAGAGACGTGAAGAAGAGAGGTGAAGGATTTTCCCTAGAACACAAGACTTTCTGACCCTGAGGCCATACCGTGAACTACACGACATGATAATTCATCCCACATGGGTGAGATTATTTTTAATAATATATGAAATCAAGAAATAAATGAAGAAAAATTACAGTATCATATAAATTAAATGAGACATACTAAAGGGGACAGCATCACTCTTTCCAAGGTAGCTCCCACCTGCACAGCCCTAGATGCCAGCACACTACACATCGGCTCCTCTGACCTACATAACCCCCACTTCACACAGGAGAAAAGCGGCCGTCGTCGCCACCGGACTCTGAGGCCCATGCTTTGCACACACAGGATTAGCAAAAACTAAGAGTTAATCTCATATTTAAAGTAAGGTATCTTCTTGGAACCACTTTTTAGCATCTACTTCATACTTGAAAATTTTTTAAAGTTCTTTATTTCCTAACTAGTCTATAATCTAACCTCCCTTAATTCAGACGGCCTTCACCCCAAATAGCATGAAATCGTAAAGCCTCCCACAGTTGAACTCCATACTCAGGACTGAGGCACACAATCACACACGGCCCTAAGCGAGGTGCCGCCAGTCCCTCTGCGTCTACGCGAGTCGCAGTCTCTGGCTGTGTGCAGGCAAACTACAGGGCCCTGCATGCAGCAGCCCTGACTGCCCCACCTTAAAATATGTGAACAGTCACTGTGATTCGTACAACAGAAGAGGTGAAAGAGGAGACCACGCCTAAGTAAACTAGAAAAGGGTAGAAGACATAAAATTTGCTTATACCAGGTACAGACAATGCCTCATTTAAGCCTCACAACACTTTAATCCAGAGTATCATTATCCCCATTTTACAAAAGGAAAAACTGAGGTCCATGTGAGTTAAATATTTTATCTGAGACCAAGTAACTAGGAAATGGTAGAACCGGGATTTGAACCTCGCCTTGAATCCAGGTATGTATGGTTTCAAATGCCATGTACTTTCCTCTGCACCACACTGCCGGAGCCCAGAGAGAATGTTTGAAATGCTTACCAAAAATGACATCCTGTCTTTTGATGACATCCTTCTCCTGCCTACTACAAAATGAGGGGTCCACCACCAGACTCCAAGATTCTGCTTCAAACCCCTGGGCGTCACTGCTGAGGTCACTCCACAGAGACGAATCCACGACATCTAATGTGCGTTGAAGAAAGAAAAGAAAAGCCAGAAGTGGGTGAACACACATAACACAAACAGACCTTCAAAGGTGCCCATGTTTATGGATTCATCACCCTAAAGAAACCTGCTATGAACATAGAAACAACTAAGCCAAAATACTGTGATATGCAATGGAAACATCTGAAACCAAACAAGCGAAATGGTTCAAATCAAGATCGCCCTCGTGAAAGCAAAGCAGAATCAGGTATTAAAATAGTGATTGTGTATATGCCAAAAATATATATATACTGAAGATTCTTTTGTTTGTTTTCTTTTTGACTTGCTCTATTTTAGTTTTATTTTTGGTAACCTGCAGAGTCCACGATGTCCTTACAGAATCTTAAACCCACTGATTTCTTTTGCCCTGGGTTGCTTTGCGCTGTTTACTCAAAACTGAATCTTGTACTTGTCCACTTTATTTGCTCTTTACTTGGCTTGCTGTCCTTAATATAAACATGAAGCAGGGTATAAGGCCTCCAGTCACATGTGAGTACAGAGTTTTCTGATAGAATTTGACAACACACATATACCCCTTTCAGGAAAACTAAATTCTATTTGTCCAAACGGCACTCCTTAGAGATATTCTAGCTCAGAGGAGTCAAGATGTGATGACAATGGATTTAAAATAAGCAGATTCCTGGGGAAGAGTCGACCCCCTTCTCTCATCACTACTCCCCCTTCATTTGGTTTTCCTTTGCCTATTAATAACGCTAGGATACAACAAGCAATTCCCCAGATTGTCCTTTCCAAAAACATGGTTTTTAAAAATGCTTTCATTCCCCTAGAAGTAGGAGGCAACATACGCGGATAAATATCTCAGCAATCCAGGCAAGTCCAGTCTTAAGTAACCGAAATATGTATTTTTAATGTATGATCCTATACCAATTCATCAATAGCTGTAAAACATTTTTAAAGAAGAACAAGCACATATTTCTTTCTCTTCATGACGTTTATGACATATTCTTTGGGGAGTATGTCCCTTTAAAAAGATGCATCATGTTTCCTTGGTCACTATCTGGGAGTCTCCTCCGTGGCTCAATTTGCATTCTTTTTAATCAGAAGAACCTGTAGCTAAGTGACACCATGAAACAGAATTCTTTTAAAAAGAATAAAAGAAAACGTTTCCATCTTACATCCTTCAGAAAACATTCCTTTCGGCAAATGCTCACAGAAACCCAAGTAAATGCAAAGGCGTCTTCTCCTCACCTTCCATTAAGAAGGAGTCCGTGGAGGGAGGTGAGCCCATGGGCTGGAACAGCTCATCAGACTGAGACCTGCTTTTCCAGGTGCTCCCGTCACTTTCGGACTCCAAGGATGCCCCTGACCTCCTGAAGCTGGAAGGACAGGGAGAAAAGTCAGCCCCGGCAGCAGCTCTGAGACGTCAAGGTGTAAGACCACACTGAGCCTTACCTTTCCAAGGTGATGCCTGGAACGCTTCTGGACAATGGATGGACTTGCCCTGCTGCTTCCTTCCTCCCCGTCGGCAACCCAACAGGCATGGAGGAGGAAGGGTGCAAGGAGAGCCCAGGCGGTGGGACGTCTCTAAATGAAGAATCTGGAAATCAGAATGGATGCTTCATGAGGTTTCCATGGCGGGCAGTAATCCCAACGAGTAAAGATGGTCTCTTAAAAGCCAGAAAGCTGAACACTCCAATGGCCACTTCTAATGTGTCACAAGCCCAGACTTGAAACTAGTCTCCCTGCCACATCCCAACACTTGCTTCAAATGTCCCTTCCAGTTCACACCCTCCTGGTACCCAGGCTGCAGGCCTGCTTCAGCATATCCACTTGGAGACTGTGGGTGGCTGGAATTACACAAACAGACAAGAAAATGGAATGGGGAAACACTGGGACTGCTTGCCCATAAACCACTGCGTGTTCTCCCTAGAGCCAGCTTTAATTAGATACAAGGTGTTATTAGCACTATTACTAGAACGTACACTGTGTGTGTAAACAAGCACACACACACACACACACACACACACACAGAGCATGTAAACAGATTGGAACAATGCTGGGGCGTCTGTTCTTTATGGTATAAGAATGTCAGGCAGATGAAACCTTCAAGCCAAGCTGGGCTGTTCTCTCTCACATATGGAAAATGAAATGACGCCTCAGTACCTTTCTAGTCAGTTTGAAATGTTATGGGCATCCACGCATTTACATTTGATGTGAATTAAAAAGTGACTCTCCGAAAATATTTCAATCCTATGATATTATGTGCTTGGCACACACCTTTCTTAAGTAAAGGGGAAAAATACTTATGTGGAACCCTAAGATATTACAAAGGATTCTACACATGTATGATTTAATGTTATTCCTAAGTTAAGAGGAAAGAAGCAATAATTGGGCAACTGAGAGAACAAAAGGATGGGGTATTTTACATTGGAAAAAATGTGTGTATGTATGAAACTGAAAAAAGTTCTTGCCGTTTTCCACATCACTTACTTCCAAGGATGGTCTGCGGTTTGTTCTTATTATATTTCACTTGGAATTTCTGTAAAGAACATTAGAAACGCAAAAAGTAAGATCAAAGCACCACTGGACTACAAGAATGTCCACAGTTACACAGAACAGGCTTCTCATCTGTACCATTTTCTTTGTTATTTTCTTTCAAACAGAGGAATTCAAAGCAAAAGACATAAAACACAACAAAGAGAAAAATGTGATGACAGGGAGATGAGCAAGTTATAAGGAAGGCTGTGCCTCATGAGCACGTCTCAGCAAGATCCCAGCTTTAGTAAAAGCCCAATGGAACCGAAAATCTCCAGTTCCTGTGTGCAAACCCAGGCTCAAAAAGGAGTTCTTATCAGCACTGCCTTTCTCCTATTTGTTCTTTCTGTTCCTGGCTATTCCTCCCGCCTACAGGACACAATGACCTTGAACACTGGAATGTCATCCTCAACTCTGTGGCCTGACACAATGTGTGTTTCAAGTAACACGGAGTTGGGGACTCCATGCTTCCCTCCGAAGGATCATCACGCTCACTCATGTGCACTTCTGGCATGGCTTTAGAGTGGGAGACAAAGGACCGCAATGATAAATACCTCCATCTACTCAAGCCCACCCCCAAACACAGAGAACATTCCTCTAGTCCAGTGGGCCTTACACTGTGGTCCCAGGATCAGCAGCATCACCTGGGAACATGTTTGAAATGCAGATTCTCAGAATCCACCCAGACCTACTGGATGAGGAATTCTGGGAGCGGGGGCCCAGATATCTGTGTTTTAACAGGCCCTCCAGGCGAATCTGATGTGTGCTGATGGTTGAGAATTACTGCTCTAGACTCCATTTACATATGCTCAGGGCTTGCACTGGTAAACCAAGCAGGTCCTGACAGAAAGCCTAACCCACCCACATCATGTAGCGCAAATGGAGCGTTCCCTCTACTTCTACAAGTGCATAGTTACCTGAATAGGTATACACTTTGAGCATGTGTTATTTTGTCACCACAACGACCACCTTAAAAATAAATCTAGACAGTAATAACTAGTAAATCTAAAAACCTAAACAGGTAACGTGAAGCAACAAGCTGCATACAAGCATGTGATATTCACACACGACTGAGAGATTACCTTGGTACATGGAGAGGCGGCATCTTTACAGCCCTTATGTACATTTGCATTACAGTCTGGAACAAAAGGAAAAGATAGAAACGTGTCCATCTTATTTAAGTTAATCTGCAAAGTGAAATGCATATGACTACATCATGCTTTTAAGGGTCATTGTAAAAATAACACATAAACATTAAAAATATTTAGAAAACTTAAAAAGGAAAGAAAAAACATTTAAATCACATGTAGCCCCACCACCAGAGCAGAACATCTAGTAACGCTTTTTGCATTAAATTCTATTTTGCCTGCCTGATCATAACATGGCTACATCTGCTTTCTTTCCCTTAGTTTGTCTAAATACAAGTGTATCCTTATCCTCTTGCATTCCTCTACTTTAGATCTTTCTGAAAATTAAACCTTTAGATATTTCTTGTCAGCAATATAACGCTGTATTTTCTATAATCCATTCTGACAATCTGTTTTTTGTTTGTTTGGTTTTTGGCCGAGTGGCTTGTGGGATCTTAGTTGCCTGACCAGGGATCGAACCCGGTCCCTGCAGTGAGAGCACAGAGTCCTAACCACTGGACCGCCAGGGAGTTCCCTCTTTGTCCTTTTTAAATTAATATTTTTAGTTATTTGTATTTTATATACTCTTTTACAATTTATATGGTAATCAGTGCTCTCTTTGGATTAGTTTGTCCATTTACTTTGTGCTTTATATTGCTTTCTTTTCTATTTTTATTCCTCTCTGGCTTTTTTTGGATCAATTAAATAGTTTTTCTAATGACTTTCTTAATTTTTACAAGTATGGGACATATTTTTAGCTTAATAATTTTTATCCTAGATATTTTGACATTCATATTTAACTTAGTAAAATCTGAAATGAATAGCTTTACGGTCCTTCAAACCACACAAGGATATTTGAATATATAAACCTCACTTCTTCTCCCTCTTAGGTGTTCATCTTGCTGGTTTAAGCCCAGCGGACAGTATTATTGTTTTACACCGTCAATGTTCTTCATTCTTTCCTGCTTCTCCCATCTTTTTTCTGGATTGCTTTTAGTACATTCTTTAGAATTTCCTGAAGTTCTGTTGAGGGCACACCCTCTGTAGCCCATCCTCGGCGTCCTTGGGGGACTGGTTCTAGGAGCCCCTGGGGATGCTCAAGTCCCTTATATAAAATGGTGCAGTACAATGAAAACAGTCGACTCCCGTATGGACAGACTTAACTGCCAGTCGCACTGTTAACATTTTAGATTCCTTGGAGAGATTCTTCCCCTTCTGCACAGGGTCTCATCGATTATGAAACCTGAAATCATGCACGACGTACACTTCTGTGTCTGCCTGAGAACTCAGGTACTACTATATGCCCTATATTAGTAAGGGACTCCTGACATATGGCAACTGCCTGCTCGCACCCCAGGGAAAACGCCTATGAAGACGGAAAGAAAGAAAATGCACAACAATGCTAGAGAAAATGTACTGTCAGGCTCCGAGAGAATTCCTACTAACTAGAGGAAACCAAATTAAAAGAGAAAAGTTAGCAGCTTGCCTACATTTCACTTCACAAAACAACGTGGCCGCATCTCACTGAAAGAAGTAAGGGAACACTTTGCCTGCCCCCTCGTGTCCGCAGGCTCAGAGAGCTCCCTGCAAGGGGACTACTTCCTGCCAGGCTGCTGTCTTCTTGCCCCCTCTGCTCTCCCACCTTCACATCACCTACCACCACACCCTCATCCTGCCCACCCCACCCCGAGACGCTGAGTGCACATGGAGGAGCCAGAGGCTTATCAGAAACTTCAGGAGAAAAATCCTTCCACAAGGGTAGCGGGGCTCACTGAGGCCCGTCAAACAGTGACCGCAGCCCCTTGAGAATGGAGCAAGACGCGGAGCCCACAACCTTCCTCCCACTGTAGGTCTTCGGTGGCACCCAGCCAACACCTCAATGGCCAGTGAGCAGAAGACAGGCTGGTCCACGTACTGGTCCTGCAGGCAAACATCAAAATGGCATGGCTCTCTCCTCACCCCAGAACAAGAGAATGAAAGGATAAGGAAAAAAGTAGAAGCTAGGAGGTACCACAGAACAAAGTTACACCGAAAACTCACAGGAAGAGGGAGCCACTGAATATTATGAAATCCAGAAATGGAGAAGAAAAATTTGTATATTTGAAATGTGTCCTCCCTAAGAGACACAAAACAGACATAAAATAGGACCAAAAGGCCGTGAAGGGAGTATAGGATGTGACCATAGGCCAACAGGATGACAGGGAAACGGAGCTTTGTGAGACGACAAAGTACTACAAGGAAGAAAAAAGAGCAAGAGAGCGGAATTTAAACCAAATTGAGAAGATTCGATGTGACAAAGTATCAAAGCAGTGCTATGAAATTAAACTTGAAAGAGTCCCTCCAGAATGTGGAGAAAAAGAAGCGTATAATTATCAAACAAGGCGTCATACAAATATGACAGATGACAGATCACACTTCTCTAAGGAAGAAATCAGAAAAATGAGGTCAGAAGTAACAACTGACAGCCGCAACTGACAAAAACTTTTAGAAAGCTTAAAAAGAACCAAAAAAGGCAAATCAAAAGGTCTTACTGTTTTCTAGGAAAAAAATCATTAAATTATACCTATTCTATAGACACAGTCTGACAATATCCCTATGATCAAAAAATTAAAAGTCCTCAAGCATCTAGGCAGAAAAAGCAGGTTACCAGCAAGGGAATGAGGACAGGCCGGCCCCAGAATTTTCTACTGTACTATAATATTCAATGCCCAGATATAAGGGACCACTGTTGGCAGAGTCTTGAGGGGAAAAGGTTTGACTGAAGAATTTATTTAGCCAGATAAAACTGGTTTTATTGTGTGAAAGAAGCGAAGATATGCCCTTAGATACACAAGATTTCAGAAAACAGATTACTCCAATAACCTTCTTGGAAAAAAAATTACCTGAAATCCTATTGCCTATTAAAAGCAGGATCAAAATTAAGAGTTCAGAATGGATCAGCTTCATCAAAGGAAAAAAAAAAGAGCAAAAGTGAGCACTGAAACCAAAGAATCACATCTAAGAAATTATTGTTAAGTAGAGACACAGAACTGAATACAAATATCAAATTATTGTTGAAATAGAAAATTATTCCTGGAAGATTAAACACACATTATAAAAGTAATAATAATGAATTCAGCATACTCACAGAGGCTAGGGGGAAAAAAGGGTAACTATAAGGGAAATAAGAGTATTCAATTATAAGCCTCACACAGCCTTAAAGTTATTATTAGTTAAGTCTTAAAAGAGCATATCTTGCCCAATCCCTGAAGAAGATAAAAGACAACAACACATGGTCTAAATAGCTGAACCAGACATCAAGGAAAACAGCAAAGAACTATAAAAGATAGTTGACAGTTGTAAAATTAAATGTAAATAAGGAAAAAACCCTTATAAAACAAAGGTCTCTCAGTTACATTACAGATTACCTATAGCTAGATTAAAGACACACACCTCAAATTAAAAACACAGAAATAGGTAAGAGAAATACAAACAAAAGGAAAGCAAGAAGAATATTAATTTTAAACAAAGTAAAATTCTTATAAACGGCATTTAACCGCATTAGGGTAGTTTTAAGTTTATGAAAGTTAAATATGCAGTGAAGTTGTGATTAAACTGTGCATCAAATAATGTAACATCAAAATATAGGTAGTGAAATCTATTTATAAACAAGGAGAATTTTATAGAAATACAATATTTGCGGAAAACTAGCAACTCAGGCTTTAATAAAGAAGAATACAGACACCAAGATTTTGAATATTTATATTATTTGTTTTATAGCATATTGTATTTTTAAGATTAGAAATATTAATATTCACAATTTAAAAATACACCATGAAGTAGGATTATTTACCAATAACAGCAGTCTGAACGTTGTATTCTCCTACCCAATGTAAAAAACTTAATAACCAAAGTTTAAATGCCCAATACTCCCTTCCCCCCAAAACTGTAAATCTTAAAACTTCTAAAAGACTATGGTTAAAGAGGAAATTAAACATATACTCAAACTGATTCTAGAATTTAATCTAAGGCAATGATCAAAGATGTGGGCAGTGATATGTGGAAAAGAATGCTCCTTGCAACATTATTTACGTTGTGAAAAAATTGGAAAAAACTTAAATGCACAACAAGTAAGGAACAATTAAGCACATTTGATATCATCAAATGAGACATTAGCATACAAAGCTGACTTTTTGATTAGGAGGGATTCCATAAAAATATGTGATTAGGAGGGATTAGGAGGGATTCCATGTGATTAGGAGGGATTCCATAAAAATATGAATAGCAATTTTCTCTAGGTGGTAAAAGTCTGGATAATTTTGTTTCTCCTTAAACCTTGTATCTTCTATGAATTCTGCTGCCTTTTTAAAAAAAATTAATGACCATTTTAAAAGCTAAATATAATCTATGTACTTTCAGCAATTTCCATCTTCCACTAAAACTTTCATGACAACCCACTTGACCAACTCAGTATGAACCAACATATTCTGTACTGCATGAATTTGCCTTTCAGTGATCCCTAAGCTTTCAGTAATCATTAACTACATATGAGTGTCTAAGGGCCCAGCTTTGCGATAGCTGCTGTAGGGGATACAAAAGAACCATTATGTGACTACAGACCTCCAAGAACATAAAGTCTATGCTAGTAGTTAAAATCAGAAGAGGCTGTACATACCCCAGTATTAAACTGGATAGGATAAATAGATCCTAAGTGTGATGTGCAGGAACTCAGGCCGCAGTGGTCAAGGAAGACCTCCCAAGAAGAGGCAAGAAATCTGGATGAAGTAGAGGAGCAGGGAAAACTGAGAGATAGGAGATTATTGTAAGTGAAGGAACAGAGGCAGGAAAACATACACACTGGGAGAAAAGACAACAGGCCTGGCAAGGCCTCTGGTTGTAAACCAAGGCTGAACAGGGAAGTAACCGTAGGACTAGCCAGCAGGATGCAGGTAGAACCGAATGCACATCTGAAAAGCCTGGGCTTAGTCCAGTAAACAAAAAAGAGAGAAGTCCTCAAGCATATGTGTGCGGATAGAAGCAGTGCTTCATTAAGATTAAGGTGGTGAGGGGCTTCCCTGGTGGCGCAGTGGTTGGGAGTCCGCCTGCCGATGCAGGGGACACGGGTTCGTGCCCCGGTCCGGGAAGATCCCACGTGCCACGGAGCGGCTGGGCCCGTGAGCCATGGCCGCTGAGCCTGTGCGTCTGGAGCCTGTGCTCCCTAACGGGAGAGGCCACAACAGTGAGAGGTCCGCGTACCGCAAAAAAAAAAAAAAAAAAAAAAAAAAGATTAAGGTGGTGAAAGTATCCAGAATAAATTGTAAGTAAAAATACCTAGAGAGAGGGGAAACTAGAACAGTTTGCTGTCAGCAGTCCAGAGGTGGTGATGAGAAGCCACCAGAGCAGGAACAGTGAGAAGAAATGAAAGAAGGACCACGTGGACTGGGGTGCCAGGAGGAAGAGGAACTAAGAGTCAACATGCCCAACGTTCGAGCTGGTACCATCAACACAGCAAGAACAGCCTTCTGCATGTGGACTGTAAGGTCGGTTTTAGACACGTTGGTCTGGGAGACAAGAAGATCTTTGGGTGATGATGCCCACAGACAGGGTGTGACCGGGACAGTTTTGGTTTACACTGTAGCTCTGCCATAATGCTCAAATATAGCCACAAGTTACATGGGGGCTCAGCCTCTCTTGGCAACCAGAAATATGGAATTAGAAAGTGAGCGATAAAGATGTGAATCTGGGAAGAACAGGCTTAAGTACAGTATTTTAGAACAAAAGACTGGATGACTATACTTAGAAACAATACCAAGAAAAGAACAGATGCCCAAGAACTGAGTTTGGAGGGTACTCAAAGTTAGGAGAAAGGAGACAATACAGGTGGTAAACAGAAGAGTAGCGTGCCATGGAAAAGAGGACATCTATCTACACAAAGGGACAATAAACATGGAAACAGGAGAGAGATCAGTGAGTCTGAGAACAGTAATGAGGAAAGATGCTAAGGTCAAGGGCAAGACATCTGTTACGTAGTGGGAACAGAGGCCAAAATCAGATGGTTAAGGAAGAAGTGGCAGGAACAGACGTCAGGGCAGTGAGTGGAGGTTGCCCAACTTGAGGAGTTTGTCTTAAAATGAGGGGAGGGAAAGGTCATGGATGTGGCTGGGGGGTACAGCTGAAGAGATCCAGCCCTATGAACAAGAAAAGAGCCACAACCGATGAAACATATGCCATCAAACCCATAAACTGACTGCTGACATGGGGGCAAGCCATTAACAACCTATGAACAGGAAATTCTCTGGTGGTCCAGTGGCTGGGACTCCACGCTCCCAGGGCAGGGGTCCCAGGTTCCATCCCTGGTCGGGGAGCTGGATCCCACAAGCCACAACTGAGAGTTCGCATGCCACAACTGGAGATCTCACATGCCGCAACTAAAGACACCACATTCCACAACTAAAAAGATCCCGCATGCCGCAACTAAAACATCCTGTGTGCCGTGGCTGAGACCCAACACAGCCAAATAAATAAATAAAATGAATGTTTAAAAAAAAATCCACAAACAATACTTTTGGCAAACTTCTAAAAAATTAGCAAATTAAATCACAGCTGAACTGCTTGATGCTATTTGTTTTTTAATTAGTAGACTTTATTTTTTAGAGTAGTTTTACTATTATTATTATTTTGCTTGATGCTATCTCAGGTCACATAAAAGAAAGAAATCAAGTCTCCAAGGAAAGTAAGGTTCAAGCATGCAGTGAAACTGGCATCATTAAAGACAGTGTGAATGGATACATTTAAATTTTTAATTTAATCATTTCTAGGAATTTAATGAAGAACTTTACATATAACCTTCCTCTGCTCCTCACCTCCCTTTGTACTCCCATCCCACCCCCCAAATGTTCCCCTAATTCTGGCCACCAACAAACACCATGAAATGGATTTCACCTGCCTGGGCCTAAATTCCTTTGCACTGAAATATTCTTTCACTCCATAAATATTTACTAAGCCCCTGCTATGCAAAAGCATTGTTCTAGGCACTGTGGATATAGCAGAGAACAAAATCAACAGACAAAAATCCATCCCTCGTAGAGTTTATATTCTGGTGAAGGAGACAGATAATAAAATTGACAAACAGAACAGAGAGTGAATGCTATAGTGGGATAAAAAGGAGGAAAAGGGGGCAAATGAGCCAAGCAGAGGGTGGTCAAGAAAGGCCTGACTGGGGGGTGTTATCTGAAGCAGACCTGAAGGAGGTGAGGGGACAAATCACACAGCTAACTGAGGGGAGAGCACTGCAGGCAGAGGGAACCGCAGGAAAGGCCCCATGGCAGGAGCATGCCTGATGCCCGGAGTATTGGAAGAACAGCAAAGATGCCAGAGGGACTGAAGCAGAAGAGTGGGAGGAGTGAATGACAGGAGAGATCACGGGGGCCTTGCAGCCACTGTCAGGGCTCTGGCCATGCTCAGGATGACAGGAAGCCATCGGAGGATCTGGAACACAAGGACAAATGCCTTGACAAACTCACTCGGACTGAGATTTTGAGAACTATGCTTTTTGCAGTAAAATCACAAGGAGACCAGTTGCAAAGCTACTGAAATGATGGCTTTAGACTAGGGTGATAACAGTGGCAGGGGTGAGAAGAGGCTGACTTCCACATATATTTTGAAGATAGAGCCAGGAGGAATGCTGAAGAGTGTGGCACTGAGAGAAAGAGAGGTATATAGAAATACTCCAAGGTTTTTGGCACGAGCATTTGGCTGGAATGATGGAACTGCCATTAAACTGAGAGGGTCAGTTTGTAGGTGGGCACAGAACGGGGAGAATGGAGCTCCATCTGAGATGCTGTTTAGACAGCATCCAAGTGGAGACATCAGAAGGCAGTGAGGTGTAACAGTCTGGGTTCTAGGAGAGACTATCGCCTGTGGACACAAAGTACTGACTCAACCATCCTCGGTCATTGCTTGCTGATGAAACCACACAGAGACATGAAAACAAAAGTCTACATGAACACACTGAGAATACTGCACTGGCAGTATTCTCAGGGAGCTTACTGTTTGGGGAGGCAAAGCACGCACCAAGACAGCACACATGGGGCCCAAGAACTTACTGGAACACTGGAACGACTCTTTCCCCAGGAGCGTTTTATCACAAACCAAACACTGTAGAGTCCCAGAAAATGTTCCAGGGACAAACTGATGTCGACTCAGTTTCTCTTTGTCTTTGGCATCCTTGCCTTTTGTCTTTAGATGTGGCAGCAGCAGCAAAGTGGGGAGAAAAGAGAAATGCTCAGAGCCAATTGACTTACAAAAGTCATACAAAGTCTCTACGTGTTCTATCAGGACAGAAGGGCCACACACCAACAAGTGTGATAATGCCAAAATGTAACAGCACCCAGGATGAAGTGGTCTCAGTATTTTCAATGACTTGGACAATACCCCATAAGGAATACAGAGGTTTTTAAATATGTGTGTACAAAACCTAAGGTAAATGATTTTAAAGGGAAAGTGGAAACTATACTAATTGCTCAGAAACTGAGCATCTACGCTTTATAGACGATAGGCATAAAACCTTAATTACCTTAGATTTATTCCGAGGGCTGGTCATCCTGTTCATGAGGAAGCTGAAAGTTCGGCTCACTTTGTACTTTTCAGACTCTGATTTGGCAGGTATGATGTATTTATCCCATTCTTCTTCCTGAATTCTACAAAAAAGAATCTGTTATCACAGCTTATAAAACTTACCAGAGGGAGCAAAAGAGAGCAGTCATACATATGTGTGTGTATGTATGTGTGTGTATGTATACAAACACGCAGATGTATTTTGTACATATTATTTTTACACATATATATCTTTCAGGCTTTAATGGTTATTCTAAAGATAAGGATAGAAACTATTAAAAATATATCTTATAGATGAATAGGTGGATAAGTGTATGATAAAGCAACTATCTCACAGTGTTAACACTTACAGAATCTAAGTGGTGGAAATAGGTATTCTAATATATAATTCTTTCTAATATATATATTCTTTCTATTATATATATTCTAATATATAATTCTTTCAGCTTTTCTGCATACTTTAAAATTTTCATATTAAAATATTAGAGAAATAAAGGAAATCTTACACTTATAATTTTACTCTGAAAACATTCATCTCCCTGTTTACTAGGCTAATAGAATTTTCCTAGCACATAGAAGCCAAATAACCAACGACATCAAACTGGATTTTATTTATTTTTAGAACAGAGATAATACTCAGCAGACACACATTTCCTTTGTCAATAGAGCCTGAGAAACAGACTGTCTGCCTCATGGTTCCATCTCCCCCACTCAATCAGGCTATTTGCAATCTGAGACTCTAGGTTGCAAAGGAGAGAACATTGTGGAAATTCCCCCCAAATAAGAGGCAACTTAGAGGTAATTGTACCCAACCTGTGAACACACTGAACATCACTGATTTTCCTCTAATCCACAGAATCATTCTTTAGGGAAAAAAAAAAAATCCCAGCTATGAAGAGGAAATTTCCCTGGAACTTTTATATTTCCCCTAGAACTTTCTCTGATGGTCTTGTATTCTAACATTATTACAAAAAGAGAAAGAGAGACTGAATATATTAAAGACCAGCAAAAGCATCATGTCAAACCAGATAACACTTCTGTAGACAATTTCCAAAATGAACATTTCATAACCCATGTCTCTCCTATCCCTCAAACTTCTTACTTGTCAGCATTAGTGGCTAATACATTCATCTCTGGGAAATACCTTCAAAAGCAGTCATACTATTGATATGCACCAAAATACATATGATTACATTTTACAAAAACGACTTAAAAGACAACTTCTAGGACTTCAGTTTTTCTCATCTGATCAAAGACTAAGTTATTTCTAAGGCCCTTTCTCACGCTTAAATATAATAAGTACTTAACTGGTACATATTAGACAAAACTAAGTTATTTGACCTCTATATTAGGTAATTGAGAGTTCAAACCTCAGTGAATGCATTTAGCATAAATAATAAATTACTTCAGAGCTACCTCTTGGTCACGCAGGTATAGTCAGGACAGTGGGTGTCCTGCCACTCGAACCCTACACAGTTCATGAAATTGGGTTTGCTACTGAGAGAAAACAGTTGAAAAAGTTAGAAAGGAAAGATGGAAAACAGAAGCGCCCTATACTACTCAGAATAACACAAGGAACTTAGACCCTCTTATTTCCTTTCTACTTCCACAGCCACCTTCTTAGATAAATCACTGGTTAATATATCCGTAAATTTCCATACCTCTTGTGTCTTCGGCATCCTAATTTGCAAAACTCGTAGAATAATATTCAACAGGCTCACTTTTGGAATGGGGAAAAAAGCACACGTGACAGCTGAGAAAGAGTCCTCTCTGGAACACTTTTTTGGGACCCCACCAAGAGCCACCCAATGTCTAAGAGAAGAAAAATATGGGGCGGAAACCTAAATCTCAGAATGGAAGAACGATAAGGTCAATGTGATTTTTGAGGTGAAGAAGTCCTCTCCCCTACTTCCCAGCAGGAACACAACTACACTCTCTCAAATGAAAGAAAATGAGTTCCTGTTTACCAGACTCTACTCCCAACTCCCTATGCTACAGAAGACTGTATCAAGAACAATGTTACAGTTTTGATTTAAAACCTACAGATGAACTGCAATTTATTTTTAAAAAAAGACATAAAATCGTACCATTTAATCTTTAATTCCAAAGGTTGACAAGAACCGAGATGACAAAGTAAACAAAACAAACAAAAAAACTGAAACCCTAAATATTAAAAACTCTGAATCATCTAACCTGGTAGACATGTCAATATCATAGACATGACCCACTTTCAGATTATCACAATGGGAAATACAGTGTAACTTCTGGGCAGATGCAGAAGGTTGGTTGATTCCATGTTTCAAATCTAATTTAACTATGTGGTATTCACTTACGTAAAAATTAGGTACTTTAGAGAAGAACTCAGAAAGGAAAAATCCTCAACTGATTTCACAACAGAATGTAAACAGCTTTTCAATTTATAAGAATCTGGAAAAATTTACTTAAACTCTTTCAACATCCCAGAACAAGAATGCCTAACTCTATTATCAATTTGATGACCAATGGAATTACCCACAATAAAGTTTTACAAGCCCCATTCTTCAGAGATTCTTGGCATTACCTTTTCAATAGGTAAACAGATATTTTAAGTATCTTAATAATATGGATATAGCCTCAATATCTTAATCCTTAACCTATTATATCTATAACCTATTTTTTAAAAGAACTGGGCATCTAAGTATTTAAAAAGCTCCAACTATCCAAATTGAAAACTGACGCAGGTGAAGCTTCAACTTTGAACAGCCAGATTCTCATTTTCTTAAAAAAAAAAAAAGGTAACAGATGTATCAGATTTAAGATAGATGGTGGCAATAAAATAACTGAGTTGTACCGTATAATCCTAAGATGGGATAGATGAAGTACCTGCTCCTATAAGAATGAGCCTGCAAGGTCTGGAGTGAGCCCCCCTTTTAGCTGGCTGCACTCTTTTCCAGAAACGAAGTGATCAACATAAATAAGGGAATTCCAAAGAAGGCAAACCCCCAAGCAAATGTCTATAGCATGACCAAAGCAAAGCATTAGGTCTAGCCAGGGACCTTACTGGTGTATCCTACAAGGTATCAGGAACATAGCAGGGAAGATGGAATATCTACTCTACTAGATACACCAGGGGATATGACTAAGAAAGTCAGATGCTTTCGGGATGCAGACCCAAGACAGACCCAAGAACAGGAAGAAGAAAACAAGAATGAGGAATATGAGAAAAATATTCATCCCATCCAATACATCCCTATACATCTCATCCAAGTTAACACATTTTATAGGCTAACATTTAACCAATTCTGACACTGGCTCTTCCAGTCTTAAATCCCTCTCTTAATGGAAAATATTTTTGATTTTTAAAAAATCCTTTCAATCAGTCTATTACTGCTCCAATTGTTAAAAAGATAGCAAGGATAAGACTTCTAACCAGAACGATGACCAGAATGATGAACAAATTCCAGACCTAGTCAACAAACCGCTTAAATGAAGTAATAAACGTAAGCAGCTTAAAACAGTGCCAGGCACATAAAAACACCCAACAACGGTCAGTTGCTGCTGCTCCCGCTGTCACCATCATCATTGCCCTGATGTCCTTTCATCATCAGCTTATTCTCAAAGGGCATTCTTAGTCTTCCTCTGTTTTATCATTTCAGAATTTCTATTCTGGTCTCCAAAAAATAGGAATGAGCAAAAGGAGATTTTGGTTTTTTCCTTCTTCTTCATACTTTCAGTCCAAGATTTAAAGCAAAATAATCCCTCTTGATCTATATAGTAAAAGGTTTCAGAGTTTGAGCATTAATAGCACCCAAATTAAAACCATTTTCCTCCTTTTCCCATGGTCTCTCAAAGCCAAGCACTTATACCATTTCTGACATAACCCCAGGGCTATTTCACAGCGTGATTCACGAGCAGTTAGTTTCTCAAGACCAACAGAGCGCAGCAATCCAGCCTGTTGCTAGTCAGCTGCCCAAGTTT
Organism: Neophocaena asiaeorientalis asiaeorientalis; assembly: GCF_003031525.2. Taxonomy (NCBI): domain Eukaryota; kingdom Metazoa; phylum Chordata; class Mammalia; order Artiodactyla; family Phocoenidae; genus Neophocaena; species Neophocaena asiaeorientalis. Next base: position 952,039 of record NW_020175829.1, on the reverse strand, counting down.
TACTCTAAGGACAGTTTTACCTTCTAGGGAAAAGAGCAGCTTAGGCATACAGCTTTCAAATCTTCATATTAATCAGAGAACTCATAATGCTCAAAGCACTTTCTGCATCATTTATTCTTTGTTTCACACTTAACACTTCTAAGCGATACTCTACAACGACAGACAGCAGAGATGTTTAGGCACTTTCTAAAACTGACCCCGGGGGTCTGTTACCACAGTAAGTCTTCTGTCGTAGTGGACAGACCTAGTGAGAACCTGATACCTTTCTAAAGCAGGTGGTCTCACACTGCTCCACGTGCTGCTGTACATTGGAAGTGTTTGGCTTTGAAAATAACCCCAGACTACTCTGTCCCCGGTCCTGAGGCCTGTTCATCTGGGGACTGAAAGGAACAGCTGGCAAACCTACACCCATACAGATCACAAAGGGTACAAAGGATTCAGGCAGACTCATTAGGCAGAAACGTCTCACAAACTATTGAACAGGTATCAAAAATGATGGGCACACATTTCCAAAGACGGATCGAGCAGTCCCTCAGGAAATTTGGAAGGGTTAAAATACCTTTTTTCTCTTGGAGGCTCCGGTAAGCTGTAAGCTCTTTGCTCTACGAGACACAGAACAATAAAATGAAAACGAAGGCAGACAAACGAGCAGTCGTGTGTTAGTCTGAAGCACACACACTCAACCGTACATTATCGTTACACGTACCACCAGTTAGAAAATAATGAAAAAAGTCATTTTATTTGGGCATTGCTCTGGATATTTTTATCACCTTCCCTAATTTGGAGAGAACGGGGAGGAGGCCAACACAGGGAAACATTTAATGATTTTGTGAACTAAGTTAGCCTCAGCAAGGGGCAGCAAACATTTTCAGAAACGCAGAAAATCAGTTCTATGTTTCTGGATATTTCTCACCAGAGCGTCATCCCTTATTCGTAACACTAATTCCCCAACGTACAGAATCAATAAATATCTTAGCGGCTTTTTAGCAAAGCTTAAAAGAAAAGTCTTGAAGGCCAGCCTAAGGAAGAGCCCATTTTAATGGAGCTGTAATGCCTTTACAGAGCAGCCAGTTCGGAGATGTGCTTTGTGGCTCATGAGAAAGGGAGAGCCCCTCCTGCATTGGACTGGGGTGGCTGGGTAGAAGGGGCGGGCTCATGCAAGCAGCGTAGCGCCATCTTGTTTCCCAAACCGGAGTACTTACTACAGGGATGGAGCAGAGACACTGATTTAGACAGTGAGAGAGACTGAAGGAGGGAACGGCCACTGTGGAGCACACCATCTACAGAGCAGGGACAAATCCTTTACCGTTACAATCCGGAAGAGTGAAGAGGCAAAACTAGGTTGCAAAGGGAGATAGGCCAGATATATACAGGGGAAAACTAATGAATACATATCTCCTGAAATGTGGAAATATCAACGTTGAACCCAAGACTATCTTGTAGGTAACAGAAAACCTACTCTGAAGAATTCGAAGACTTTTATTTTATTGCCATCAAATATTCTTCAGATTAAGTCATGGGCAGAAATCATTATCCTTTTTGTATACAGACTGAGGTGTCAGGAGAATAAGCCATATATCCCAAATAAGCAAGCTAATAAAGTAACAGAATCAGACTCAGACAACTGGACAAAGTCTAACAGGATTCCATCCATCAGTGTACAATAATTTTCAAAAGTACATTCACTTCACTCCTCAAATTTTTAAGTGTAGAGCACTTTTGTCCATCTTGGTGATGCTGTAATTATCATTTTAACATGGAGAATATTCCTTTCTATCTAAATCCATGATGTACCCAAGGGAAATATAGGATTGGATTTTGTTTTATATATAAAAAGCATTAAATAATAAAGTTGCCACCATTGTACTCTTGGTCCCCTCAAAAACAACAACAAAAGCATGATAAATGATCGTAAGTAACCCTCTGAAAGTGACAAGAAAGAGAGGACATCACAAATAAGTAAAAAAGGACTGAAAGACTATCCTGTCTCTGTATATCTGTATTACATCAATAGCTCATTTACGGGCATTTTCCACTGAGGAAGGAAGACTTGGACTCTGTTCAAATAGAAAAAAAATTTTAGAACTATTCAAAACTCATTGAGAGAGGATTTATAACAACACAAATGTCAATTTACCTCTGATTAAGCAGATTAAACAATGAAACATTAGAATACATCTTTGAAGTAGTCAAACTTTCACACCTGTGCTTTGATCACACACACACACAGTTAAAATTATTTTTTCTTCCTTAAGAGCTAATTTATTCTTCACAGTCCTATGATTTTGACTGACCTAAATGATACCAATCCAAATGTTTGCTACCATAGAGGAATATCCATTGGAATTTTTGTACATTTAGTGTGTAGCCTCAACCTAAATTGCCTGTTTGTAATACCTCCTGGAGAGTGTCAAACTTCATCCAATAGCCCTATTTTTAAACATACTGTCTAAAGACAAGCTTTTATTCACAGAAAAAACAAAGGAATTGATTTCAGCTTTTTATTCTTTCTAATTCAAACGCGAAGATTTAAGGAATGCATGTAAAGCAAAAATACCCTCCCTTATTCATTAAAGAATTCATAAATCAGGGCTCTTTCCCCTTATAAACTATCCATTTTTCTCTCAGTCATCTGAGATTTCAAACATCAGAACTGTCGGAATTTAATAATCAGAGATACTACAGATATAAAGGCAAAGGCACCATTTTGCACACTGCACAAAGACTTAGAAATGTTTTCCAAATAGTTACAGTACAAAGTTAATTCACCATCTCTAAGACTATCAGTGAAAAGGTGTCAAAGCTGTCATTAAAAGGAATCCCAACCTAAACTAAGGTTAGGGAGACCTGGAGATCCTAGAAAGACTTATGGTATTGAAAAAACATCCAGGGCAAATTCAATCCTCTTCTACTCCTGTCCCCTCAAGGTAGTTGTCTCCTTTCTTTCTCTTGGTCCTTTCTCTCCATCTTCCCATTCTAAAAATCAAAACTGACATTTATTATCAGTCCTGTTTTCTCTTTCTCCAAAAAGACATCCCAGAAAGGAAAAGGAAAAAAAAAAATGCCTTGTAGCACTTATTCTGTATTTTATGTATTTTGTCTGCTACATTCATTCAACAAATATTGATTGAACATCTCCATACATTGGACATTGCTTTAGGATGGCAGGTCCAAGCACAAAGATGATGCTTTCACTGTTGTTCCACATGGCATAAGGATGCAAAAGAATGGCAATGTAACAAAGCAAGAATAAGAAAAAGGGAAAGGAAAAGAAGGAGTAAAATAAATCCTATTTTAAATATTCTATGCTGGGAAATTGAGAATACTTAAGCACATCTCTCACTTTCTGAGTCTTCTAAGGCTCTTAAGGATAACAGACAAAAAAAGGCATTATCTAATACATTGACAAAAAATTTGTTATAATGCTATGTATTACAGATTGACATTAATACTTCCAAATACAGCTTTAAATGTAATTATTACATAACAAATGGTACACAGAAAGTGTTAAATAATTACGTTCCAGAATTAAGTTGAAAATTGGGGTAGCGGCTAAGAAGGGCTACAAGGGCAGCTCTGAGTTGCCACAATTGTTCTATTTATTGATCTCAATTCACTTTTGAAAATTCATCAAGCTACATGCTTATAACATGCACCCCTTTCTGTAGGTATACTACATTTCAATTAAAATTTTATTGTATAAAAGTTGTATTTCTGATTGCTTACATAGGCCACAAAAAAATGTTTGAGATATATTTACTTGTGTTTCAAGTATGTTCTGTTATTTTAACTTTCTAAAGTCCCTTGTTAAATAAAGAAATGAAGACAATCCATTTTGCAATGCTTTTGCAACTGTGAGGAATTGGATTATTTCAGCAATTTACATGTAGGACAAAAGTAACTTTTATAACTTCCTTAAATAAAATTCTCTAAAGCCCTCACAATAAAGAGCCTAGCAGAAATCATAGTTTACACTGTCCTTGAGGAAAACATTTTATTCAAAAAAAATAAGGCAACAGAGAGGTGTGTACACATCTGTGATTTCATCAAAATCAAATTTATACCTTGTCTGATATCCAATGAGAAAAGGATTTTGCTAAGCTTAGAAAAAATCAATAGTGAAAATGAAATTGAAAATACTAGCCTGCTGCTCTTACATACTACGCACTTTTACTAACTGAAAATCCACTCTAGAAAAGAATGCTTTCACAGCCAAATGGTAACTAATGCTTACCTTCAGCTGAACTGCACACCGTAAAGTCACGGATCAATCGAGTTTTTCCTAAAGAAATTTTGGGTGATGAGCAGGAATAAGAACGTGAGCGGACTCCAGAAAACAATGATTCCTAAAAGAAATCATAACGAAGTTTAAAAACAATTCTACGGAAGACTTGAAAGTATGAGTGTTCATCATCAAAATCAGAACCTTTAAAAAAAGGATTCAACTTGAACATTTCTGAGGTAATCTTATTAATGATTTGTTTCTGTTTGCCTCTCACAACTTTAAAAATGTTATTGTCTTTCTAATGCTTTAGTAAACTTGAGCTTTTGGGAATAGTTTCTATATTTCCTATATACTTTAGGATACAATCATGACATTCCAACCATGTTGGTTAAAAGTGAAAAATCAAGTCACATGACTTTCTCTGCGTATTCAACGAGTTTGACTTTTTTTTTAGCCTGAGTTGTCACTTACTTTTGTTACTTTAAACTGTAGCATTTAAGCAAAATTCCATATTAACTGAGATCTCTATACATAATTATTAGAAGGTAGAGGAACAGTCACCTAAAATGACAAGTTTTTAAAAGTTCCTAATGGCTATTCAAGTTTGTAATGTTAGCTGCAGCCTCCAGGAAAGAATGCATCAGGTCATTATACAAATCCTTCTAGTCTGTGCTCATCTTTCAACAGACCTTCCATCCAGCACTTCCTGGGATTTTGCTTGAATTATCACTTATTTATATATGTTCAACTTTATTTCTTTTAAATGACCTTCTATTTTTTTCCTGTTTTCCCAATTACCTATTATTTCTATTATTATATTGGCAACATACATGAAAAATGCAAGCTGGATAGATAATTTAAAAAAATGTTTTTCTTACATGTTCTAGAAAATTTAAATGAATACACAATAGAATGCCACTAAAGCCATTTACGGCACCCAAATCCCATCCAACAGAGGCCTAGTGGCCTTAGGATTGATGCCCACCCCCATCCATTTTTAAGATACCACTTAAGGTTACAGGTGAAAGAAAGTGGTGCAAAATGTGCTACTAAACTTAAGCCATCAGCAACTGTCCTTCTCACAAGCACTGCTCTCTTTTTCTCCCTAAGTGAACGCACATGGTTGCCCTAGGCTTACGGTTTAGTTGAAGAGCCTGGAGGAAAGTTGGAAACAGAAGCCAGATCTTGCTTCAAAAGGTCTTAAGCCATGGCTCCCTGACTCACTTATTGGGAAAGACCCAGTGGGCCTGGATGTCAGAAAGGCCAACCCGAGTTGTCCTATAACCCTAACAGTGAGTTGGCCACAAAGGGCCCTAGCCAAGTACCACCCTCTGCCTTTAAGTCATGCATGGTAATCATTTTTCATAACAGGACTTTGAAAATTATCCAGAATTCTTTGGCAAAAAGTTACACAGGGTAATTACAGAGGCAAGGCAAGACATATTTTATAGGACAGATTCTTCTTAAAAGTGAACAGCATGGAACTGTTTCACAAAGAATTACTTTTCATTCCAAGTAATGATGAATTTTTCACAGTTCCATTCAAAATGCAAATCTGAGAAGTAGCTACATTAACAACCATACCTATTTCTTATTATCCAGAAATATCACATGACCTTTAGGTTCAGAAGATTATGACAGCTCCACAGGACTCAGAGCTGAGGGAAGAGGATTCAGGATCCGGGGTCAGAAGGCCTAGATTTGAGTTCTGACTCTATCACCAAGCTTGGGCAATGTGGACATCTAATCTCTCCAGAACTTCAACTGATCAAAAATTAAAATAAAAGTACTCCCTTATATCCTAGGTGAGTTATGAGAAAATTAAACATTTTCTATAAAAGCATGTTTTGTATATTGTAGAGAACACTACAAAAATAAAGCATTACCATAACCACCATATGTTTGTGGTATGAGACGTTTGGGCACAGCACACATTGTTTTATAGTAGTAAACTCGATTGAAAAAGAAAACAAGTGGACAACAGAAATCAAAAAGAAAACATAGGTCCAAACAGAAAAGGGCTTTCTCTGCAAGACTGGAAGAGTTTAGTCTTTTTAAAAACCACAACAAAATGAAATTCCAATGCAAAAATGCCAATGACAGAAAAGCTGTCTCCTATGGAAAAACTGACAAAGGAGACATCTGGTGTTCCAGATGAGTCCTTGCAGCCAGGAACGCTCAACAAATGTCACCTCTGCCTTAGCAATATTATTTACCTTAACACCAGTGCCAACTAAAATTTTATGTGTGCAAAACAAGTTTGACCACTTAAACTCACTTCATACTACCAGCTTTTCTCCCATTGCTTAAGGGGTGATGGCAGAAATCACAGTATAAAATGGTAAAATTTTCCAAGTATGTGAAAGATTATCTGTATTGGTGGTGATTCGTGAAAACAAATCAGCCATTGTAAGTAAGGACTATACACATTAGAGTGGGAGAGAGTAAAAAGGCAAGCTCAGGCAGCTCACGGGTCTTCAAAAAAAAAAAGTTTACACATGTGACCATAACATAATTTGTCTTTCAGAGATGGGTGGATTTAGACAACATATTTTTCAGGCTTACGATAAACCAAATTAATACCAATAAGAATACCTTCAGCTGCAGGCTACTTGATAAAGAAAGTGATTCAGTCCTGGAGATATTAAAATCTGGTTCAGTGTTGGTCTCAAAAGAGTCCAATTCATCCCCACTAGGAATGCCAGTTCTCGAGGAACTCTGAGACACTGGAGTGTAGCAAATGCGCGACCGCTCGGAATGCCCCTCTCCTTCACTGTCAGCATCCAGGGCATCAAGGCTGGAACTGGATGGAGCACAAAGTAAACAAACAACTAAATCACCAAGTAAGACAGAGCCATGGGTTTCTTTTTATTTATTTATTTTTTTTTGGGCTGCGTTGGGTCTTTGTTGCTGCTGTGGGCTTTCTCTAGTTGCAGCGAGCGGGGGCTACTCTTCCTTGTGGTGCACGGACTTCTCACTGCAGTGGCTTCTCTTGTTGTGGAGCACAGGCTCTAGGCGTGCTGGCTTCAGTAGTTGTGGCATGCAGGCTCAGTAGTTGTAGCTCACGGGCTCTAGAGCGCAGGCTCAGTAGTTGTGGCGCACAGACTTAGTTGCTCCATGGCATGTGAGATCCTCCCGGACCAGGACTCAAACCTGTGTCCCCTGCACTGGCAGGCGGATTCTTAACCACTGTGCCACTGGGGAAGTCCCGAGCCATGGGTTTCTATTTCTCTGAATTCAGATTTTCTCATTGGCGTCAGCTGCAATGGGCACCCGTTTAATATCTAACAAAATTCATGCTTAAGTGATTTTTATTATTTTTTTCTCCCCCCAAATAGCCTCTTTTTAAACAAGATTTTATGTTTCCCCAAATGAACATTTCAACCTAGCAAAGGCCACTTCAAGTGCTCTAAGAAACAAAAGCTGGTTCAAGTTAGTACTATCCTCACGATTTTTGCTTTGTAAATATAATTATTACAAGCCCCAAATAGCTACCCTTGGGCAATTTGCATGTGAAAAATACCATGTGGCATTCCCTCTTTCACCCCTGGACAACACAGGGGGGTGGAGGCACACGTAAGAAAACAAGGAGAGACGTGCAAAGATCTCATCCCAGAGTTGGTGTCAAGAAATGGGTCAGGCACGAGTCAAGCGAGGTTCCAAATATGTCACATTCAATTATCATTTTTAGAGATTTAAAAAAATGATTCCCATGAAACTTACATGTCAGAAACAGGTGGTGATTCTGCTTATCTACTGCTTTTCTTTCCTCATTTAACTTTGATAACCATAAAATTAAAAGGCAAGAATTTGACCTTGCACATTCCTGGCTCCTTCCATCCATCTACATTTTAAACCACTCAAACTTTGAGGCCGAGGGCTTCCACAGGCATGTTAATGCACAGTGCATTTTTAAATGTATTTTTTCTTTGGTTGTTACAATTCTGGAGTTAAAATTTTAATAACAACACAATAAACCATCTTGATTTTGAAACACAAAGAACCAGAAACAGACTTCAAATTTGGTTATTTTCCTTAAAAAACCATAGGCTATTTAATGGCCACTGAATCTCAACTTAATAAATTATATGGCATTTGGAACAGAGATCCTACCATATATGTCTCTAATCCAAATACTCAGACTCATCTCTAATCCTTGAGCTATTTCAGGGTCCCTCCTGGGCACCAGCAAACCCAGCAGTAAAGGCCATGATCGTCACCACTGAGGATTTCCAACGTGGGGTTTTCTCCTTGGAGAACTCATTGAGGGCCTCCACCTTGACCTTGAGGAGGAGAGGACAAATTGGAGGTGGACTTCACACTTTAATTCAACTCCTAAAGATGGTGGAGAGCATAAAGTTATTTCTCATAAAAAAAAAAAAAAACTAAAGCTTAGTTAAGAAAACCTTTCTGGTAAATGCTGATGCGTTGACTATTACAGTAATGTAACTACAAATATTTTAAGGTGCTATGTAGGTTCCTTAGTTCAGTGATGATCAGAAAGAGACCCGGGGTGGGAGTGGAGGGGAGATTTGCTGATGTCTTGTGCCTCTGCATTTGTCTTTCAACTTCTGATCGCCATACTAATGAAAATTAGTTCAAATGGTTGGCTGCCTACGAGAATATCGTGTTTTAACACGAGCCTTTCCAGTTATATACAGCATTTCTCCATCACTATGAATACACCCTAGAAGTATTTTATTTTATTCTTTATAGTATACTTTAAAACATTCCTTTTTCTATTCATTCAAACTGGGCTACTATTTTCCTTTGTTAAGCTATTAAACTAAGATATTTGGTATCAAATAATATTATTTAGAATAATAATATTCTTCAGGATTACCTCTAGGTTTCTCATTTTATAACCATTTTTCAAAACCCCATTAGTGGGATACGAAATAGATTCAATAGGTTGTGACCAGCATTTTCTTTTCAAATAGTATAGAATAGAAAAAAGCAGAATATATAAAATAACATGTGGAATGTAACATTTGTTTAAATTTTATGTGTGTGTGTGAGGGGAAGGTTCATGGTATTACAAGGATTTCTTTTTAAAACGAAAAAGAGATTCTTTTTTTCTTTCAAGAATTCTTTGTAAGACAAAAAAGGTTTAAAAAATGTAAGTTTTAAAACAAACACACGTCTTTTATCACCAAATTTTTGTTACATAATTTTTAAAAATAAATGTTGCATTGCTTATTCTCCCCTCAGTTTTTATTGTGAGCCCCAAAATTTCTCCTTCATGAGAAGTTCCCAGCCTCTGGGAATAAATTCACTTATTAATGAATTGGGTGCATTTCACTTTGGGTTCGTTATCAATTGTTCCTTGTCTTCCACCATGACACCCACTGAAGGGAGGGTCCCACGGCCATGCCAGGGCCAAGATGGAGCTTTCTGGGGAACTCAAGTCCTTTCTCCTCACTCCTTTATTTTTCAGAGGAGATGGAATGTACAGGAGGTAAATTCAGAAGGGACCATTTTCTCATAAGACATCATCATCCTCTCCTTATTCCCTCCCCCCACACCTGAGCTATGATATTTTTACAGAGGCTTCAAATTTCCTTTACGCAAACTGGACAGTTTTTCTTATATTCAAATCCATCTGCAGCAGTGGGATGTTTAAATGTCCCAGAGAAGACCATGATCAGAAGATACAATTTAGATATCCTGTGAATATTTGCATATGCAGTACAGAGAGCCCATCTGTGGCTTTTCCTCCTTTTCGCTAGAGAAGCTCCTATAAAGAGCTTATTCACCTCTTGAGATCTGGGTCACAAACTCAACAGATCTTAAAGATCCTGCCAGAATGCATTAATCACATGGTTCAATCTGTCTCTGCAGAGCTCTGGAGAATCTTGCCTTGACCGTCAGCCTCTTGTCCCAAGCAGATTTGTGGAGAGCCCAAAATGTCCCATCAGTTCAATTTGCAGCCATGACCATGCAAGTATCTTTAAAACCATAATTCACACAATAAAAATCTAGAGAAAATCTTTTATTATTTATGCACCAGACATTACTCTTGGTACTCTTGGTACTGTTAAAGTTTTATAACCTCAAGTTATTGTATATCAGTGCAAAATGGAGCCCAGTGATTGGCACCCAGTGACTGCTGCTTCCCCTCCCTTTCACTCCTTTCTGATTAAGCCTCTGTAGAATATTCATTCAGATAAATATTTATATACACACATATGTGTGTGCATTCTATTTTCATTTTGATTCATAATTTTATGTGTAAAACTAGACATATAATCAGAGGTCTAAGGCATGAGGAGAAAACAAGCTATTTCCTAAGGAAAGTAGAGAGAAGGATAAAATGAAATCAGTAAAAATGGGCCTATTCCCTAAAGAAAACAGACAACAGTACGAATAGATAAGACGTGAATACAAAGGTACAGGGTCACACACACACATACACACACACACATATATATATAAATATGTACAGTCATATCCTATACAATAAAACTATTGTTTTAGTGACATTTTTACACATACAAGAAACAGTGTAAGGTAACTATAAGTTACAGAGCATAAAAATAAAACAAACACCCATGAGCCCACTCAACGTGAAACGAACACTGGCCACACCATTGTTTTATTCCTTCTCATTCTCTACATTGCTTACTCAATGTAACAACTATCTTAAATTGGGGGATTTTTATCCTCTTCATTCTCATTTGTGATTTCCTTATTGCTTAAGCACATTATACATGCCCTATAGTAACAGATTGTTTGCCTTTGCACTTTATAAAAGTGAAATCTAACTGAAGTATTTTGTGGCTCCTTTTTTTCATTCCCCACCATTTGGGCTATTTCCTACTGCAATAAATAGTCTTACATATGTCTCTTAGGACACAGAAGTAAAACTGCTGGGTCATAACATACATGCGTATCCAACTTTATAAGGAAATGCCAAAGTGTTTTCCAAAGTTATTATACAATTTTCACTCCTATGAACTGTACACAGGAGTTTCTATTGTATGCATTTCCACCAAAATATGGTGTTGCACTTTAAAATTTTTGCTTATCTAGTAAGCATTAAATGGTATCTCATGGTTTTCCTCTATTATATTTTTGTCACTTTTCTTATGTATCTTACTTTCAAGGCGAGGAATATAAGAACCTAAAAGGGGGAAAATTTTGATGTAGAAATAAAAATGGTGGGGACAATAACAATAAGAAAATAGAATTTTCTAAGTCCTGCTACAAGGTTCTTTGATTTTCTATATTTTCCCTCTAGAATGTAGTACCTTACCTTCTTTTCTTTAGATGACTTTGTTCCTTTTCAAATCCATGAAGACCAAAAGAAAGATTCAAACTGGAAGCATATGAACTAGATGGTGACATCAAAGACGGTTGGGCTTCGGTGTGTGATGTGACTTCTGTGTTCTCGTTTGGTGGGTACGTGCCAGCGCTGGTTTCAGTAGGAAGGATGGGCTTGCTGCTCTGAGGCCCCAGAGTAGAACCCATGGATTCAAGGCAAGTGTTTTCAGTGATTCCCTCTATATTAATATAGTTAATATCCAAATCACCAACCTGGTAGTTGAAAGAAAAATATTTGCTGAGCAAAGAATAAAGTTTTCATAATTTAAAAACCTTCCAACTTTTATCCTTTTTTGTTTGTTCTTGTTTTGCTTTATGTAAGCAGAGAATTCTTACATGATATATTTTTGTTCACATGGTTGCTATCCCATAATTCACAAAAGGAAGAAGACTGAGCATTTTATAAACTTTATTACAAAACCAGAAACTGACTATGCTTTTAGCATTTTACGAACCACTGACTCAAAAGAGGGGAAATGTTTTAAATACCTGAGAGAAAAACTAAAGAGTAGGCATTTTAGCTTATAAAATAGTTTATAGGAATCTGGGTAACTAAGTTAGTGGTGGTCACATAAATCTGAGTCTCCCAAACCAAAAGAAAACCAAATAAAGCTACATAAGACATATGGATTTAGCATAACTAGAAGACAGACAATGCCCCAAACTTTAAATTACCTATAAATAATAAACATCAAATCTCAGCAAGAAACCTGTCATATACTTGCCGTAAGCCTTTGCATAGAGTAAGGGCAGCCTGGAAAAATCTGCATGGTAGGGAAAGCAGGGAGCTAGTGGAGGGCCTAAGACTGATCTAAAATCATCACCAGGAAGAGAAAGTACAGCTTCCTCTGGACCGTGTGAAAAAAAAAAGTCCCGGTTGATCAAAGCGCTTGCTCTAAGGAAGGGGCTTAAAAGTACTGGTGATCTGAGGTGGTGGTCATCAAAAGGCATCACTTCTGGGGGAGAAGACAGTAAAAACGAAGAGAGTAACACCATTTAGAAATAAGACAGTGAAGGGGAAAAGAAGCAAAGGGGGAAATGTAGGGCCCTAAATCAACCACCATCATAATAATAATTTACTAAGGCAAAAACAATCAAGGAATGCTAGTGAGTGAGAGTCAAATCAGTAACTGGATATGTACAAAGACTCAAACTAACTCCTCACAAGATACACAATAATTTTTTTAAAAAAGTAGTCATTTTACTGAAAAGAAATTTGGTAGATCAAAGATATCCCCAGTAATGGGACAAATTATTGTCATGTGCCTCCTGATACAATGCACTGAGAAGAACATGACATCACCTCTGTAATATTCCTGCCAATCACACATAACCTGAATCTAATCATAAGGAAATATAAGTCAAACCAAAATTAAAGGACAGTATAGCAAAAAACAAAATAAGAAAACAAACAATAACCTGGTCTGTATTCTTCAAAATTATCAATGTCACAAAAGACAAAGACTAAGGAACTGTCCCAGCTTAAAGGAGACTAAAGAGACACAACAACTAAATGCAAGATATGTTATTGAATTTTCTTTTGCTACAAGGAACATTATTGGGACAATTGACTAAAATTGAATAAGGTCTGTAGATAGCTAACAGTACTGTGTCAATGATGATGTCCTGATTTTGGTAACCATATGTGCTTAATAAGAGAATATCCATGCTTTTAGGAAAATACACCATGAAAGATTGAGGGGTAACGGGGCACCATATTTTCAATTTACTCCCAAATGTTTACTATTTATATACATATCATAAGCATTTGCATGTACACACACACAACACATACTTAGAATAATAGAGTAAAATATGGTAAAATTTGGAGATTTTTTTGATAAAGAATATACAGGGATTCTTTGTACTGAATTATGCAGGCTTGAAATGATGTCCAAATTAATGTTTTTTCAAAGTAGTTTACCTGACAGAGTAATTTTCAAAGTAGTTTTTGTTATGTGAGTTTCCTCATTAGATAGGCTGATAACCTTGAAAATTTATGGGAAACATCATAAACAAGCTAGCAATCTTTTCAGGCTTCTGTGCTAGGTTGACGGAGATGAAGAAAATTAGATAAAATTCTTTCCAGATATTGCTAAAAATTATTTTTGATATGCAGATTTTGGACTCGTCATTTTGTCCTTGCTATTCAAATGGACACAGGAACAGTAAAAGAAATGATGTAACTATACTACACCGATATAGTGAACTTTGTGATTTGTATCCAGATTTTGAGTTTTGTTTTCATGGCACAAATTCAGCAATCCTCTTCCTCATTTCAGTTTATCAATCAGGCTGTTCGTATTCTCTTTAAATGTATGATTCACATTATTAAAGCAATATTTCTCTCACTCAAAGTATTTCCAAACAGAAATTGTATCCTAACTTCATCTTTGGTTTGGGAAGTTATGCACTCTTAATGTATTTTAGAACATATAAAGACACAGTTTGCCCCCACATAATGTCCAGTCAAGTATAATTTTAGCTACTTGAAGTAAATGGAAGTGCTGTAGTATTCACTGAGGTTC
>NW_020175829.1:858300-937774 GCF_003031525.2 Neophocaena asiaeorientalis asiaeorientalis | reverse complement strand
AAAAAAAAAAAATATATATATATATATATATATAAGGACTCAAATGTATTTCATTTAAATGCTGAGAAAATATGGCAACAGAATAAAACCATTAAAATCAGAATGTGGCTAGAGCAGGGTAAGTCCAATTACCTTGTATCTTCAAAGACTGTCCCCAGAACTCCCACTTTGTCCTAAACTCTGTGTCTCACCCAGATTTCTATAACTAGGGCTGACATTCAGCTGCTTTACACCAAAAAAAACTATACCAGTTATATACAGCTGATGTCCATTCTGATTTATTGGTTCTTCTGTCGTTTTGAATATCATTCCGATCTATGCCATTTATACTATGCATTTAAGGTAACAATGTTTCATAACCCAAAGGAAAAAGCAAAGACATTCAACCAATGGGCTGAACTTGAGACCTACTAGACAGGAAAAAAGTTTATATCAGAGAAAACATCAGTAAGTAATAGGGTTCAATATATGCACACTAACATAACAACAACAAAGGGTAAAACAGATTATTGCTCAATGAACATCTATATAGTGTTTCTTATGTAGGGATTAGGTTTTAAAGCCAGGGGGTAAAGCAGAAATTGCGTGCTGTCAGAATTACTCTTGAAACTCCCTTAAGTCTCTCATAAATTAGGGCGTGCAGAAATTTTCAGATCTATAACTAAACTTTAATTTTTATAAATATTAAAATTTGAGGATCACTGAGCTAGAGAAAAGATCAAAGAATAAATCCATACGTAGATGCACATTCAAACCATCCACCTGTATGAGTTTTCACTCACAAATCTCTATCAGGGAATGCGTGGAGAACTCTAAAGGGTTCCAGCTTCCCTACAACATGACACCATTCTGTTTTAATATTAAAGCTCTATAACCTAAGTACACGTTAACAGGTGTGTTGTGAGGATTAAGCAAGTAATTTGTGTGACAGCTTCACGTGGGGCTGACATCAAGCTCTGGCTCTCAGTGTTTGCTGGATTTGAATATGAATACTGCTTAATCAGGTCAGAGAAGAAATTGGTCTCCCAAATGTCATTTCCAGTTTTGGCCTCATGGATGAGCCCTCACACTCTTCTCCTTGAATGGTGTCCTAAGACTCCTCCCACAGTGCTTCTCAGTGGGAGCTACAGTGTGCTGTGCTCTGAAGGAAGGACCTACATTAAATGCTCATATGGCAAGATTTCACAGCAATATCACCTGGGCTGCGCTTAGGCGGAAATTTTCAGAGGAACACAGTGATGCGGAATGTATTTCTCACATGCTCAGGTTTTGAAAAGAGGGCAGATCCCCCTAGTAACATCACTCACACCTTACCTGATCTATCACCATGCAGTTAGCATAGACTTCATCACCGCCATTCAGCATGTCAGAAAGCCGGCCAGCAGCAAGGAACGTTGGGGGATGCTTGGATTTTTTGAGGACATCAAAGGAACGATCTAGAGGAAAAACGAAAACAGGACAAATAAAGTAGAAGGAATTTATTTTACAGTTAAGCTTTACCTTCTTAATCAAACCACAAGAAAAAAATCAAGATGGCATTTTGCTGTCTTCACATATTAAGATCAACACTGCAAATGAATAGCTCTAGATAAACAAATATGTGCCCATTCCAAGCAGTATTTTTCCAATCATGAGAGATGCGCATAAAAATCAATTAGAAAAAAAAAATCAATTAGGTTTTTAGCCTTCAATTCCTAACACTAAACTAAAACTCGTTTCACTTAATAATGTGGAAGCGTTAATGATCATACTGTGAGCCTCGGACTCCACTGAAGTGTTCAGACTCCAGACCCTTTATTCAAGGACCCAAGATATATTGTCACTATTATATTTTATGTTTTGTTATTATTAATGGTGATTTTACCGTTTTCAGTGTGAGGTACAAGCTTATTAATACTAATCATAGTATATTATACTAATAAGAGATTCTTAATATCTGTAAATGACTTTACTAGGGTAGCCTGAAAGTTATAGCCATAGCAAACGTCACCCTCACTGACATTCCAGTACGTTTTCTTCAGTAGGTACAAAAGGGATAGTGTTACGTCTATTCCATCAGAAATGGCACTAATCCTACCACCTGTCTTATTTCTGTCATGGCTTAAAATCCAGGTAAGCCTGTGGGAATGAGTCAAGAAGTGGAAAAACATTAATAACTGTTGCGCTAATGTAACAGGAGTACAAAACTCTATTCTTTCCTGGAAAGTCCTAGATGACATTATAAAATTTACATACAAATATGTATGAGCCAAATGGCCCAGGCCTCAGATTCTACATCTAAGTATACCTCTTCCCCACAGAACAGTCAAGTGAGATTTAATTAAGCTTCTTGAGGAAATATACAGTGTAAAAGGAAAACATTGTTTATAGTGTCTCGTTTTATCAATTTATTTAAATAGTTAGCAATATAACATACAAAGCCCATAAATACTTCATAAGTATAATTTTTATGATCAATTACTATATATTTTCATTCTAATTACAAAAAATAAAAGCATGTTCTAAAAGGTATAAATCAAGAATCTGACAAACCCAATGTGTTCTGAAGAAAATACTTGCTCATTTATCATTTTCCAGAATGTTTAAAAAACAATCATAAATAACTCAACATGGCCCTCTGAACTGTAATTAATCCAGCTTAACTGCTCTACAACATCTTAAGTTCACAGACTATAAAACAGCTGGCCTGGGAGGTTGGTTGTACCCCTTTTTAACCATTTTGATCATGGCTAAATTAAGACTTCATTGAGAACTAGACTATCTTAAGAACTAATAATATACTCAACAAAACAACTGCAAACATTTGATGGATTTTAAGAACATAGAACTAGGGCTTCCCTGGTGGTGCAGTGGTTGAGAGTCTGCCTGCTGATGCAGGGGACACGGGTTCATGCCCCAGTCCGGGGAGATCCCACATGCCGCGGAGTGATACGGAAAAAAAAAAAAAAAAAAAAAAAGAACATAGAACTAAATGAAATAGTACTCCAAATTTTCTGGCACCAGTGAATGTATTGGCCAGTTATCCAATATCCAAGTTCTTAATTACCAAGAGAGCAAGTTCTGTGTTCAGCACTGACCCTCGTATCTCCAGGATGAGCAGGACGACGAACTACTTCCTTTCTCACATACACAGGTAAAAGTCACTCGGATTCAACTTTTTCTTCCACAAACAAATCTACCTAGCACAATATAGCAGATCAGAATCTATAAGGAGATCATACACAAGCAGTTAAATAAACTTAAAGATGGTAGAGTTACTTGGACCAAGTTGGGGTCTAATTTGTTTTCTGCATGATTAATTTGATCAGTGTTTTAGAAAATGATGGAATTTTTTTACAAAGACAGATCTATAATCTCTTATCTGTGATTTTGAAATCTAGATATCTCTGAAAATCAAAACTTTTTTCTTAAGTTTGGTTCAAAAATATATTTGTTGGCCTGACCTGAACTCACATGGGGCCCTGAAGAATCCCTATGTACCCCACTTGGTATGAACGTTCATACATTCTGTTGCAGAAATACTACCACGCTAGATGATGGCACTGCCCTAGTGTATACTATGCAAGTCATATCATATATAAGCACCATGCCAATAAGATCTGAAAATTCTGAATTCCAAAACAAATATGGTCTCAAGAGTTTCAAAGAAGAGACTGTAGATCTCTATAAAATTAACCATAGCAGATATTAGACCAATATTTCCCAAGATTTTGTTATTCTTCTACCAAATTCAGTTTTGCCATATCTCTAGATCACCTCTATATTATATTCTCTAGTAGGTTTTAGATTGACTCACCATTTTCCTTTGAAAAAAAATTAATTTTCATAGAAATACCTTATTCTCACTGTAAACAGAAAGCCAGTATTTCCTGTCAAAAGCAGAAGGGAATTATACATACTAAAACAAGGGAACACAAAACAATAAACTACATTCTGACTAAACAGTTTCCTCTCAAAGCTGAAAGTCTACAGGGCCTTTTCTCTGTCATAAAGGAAGAGTCTGAAGGATTTGAGAGGTGTTAAAGAGTCGATGGTGCCAACTGACTTCCTCCTTCAATCAGAAGGTCAAAAGAAAATGGAAAAGGAAATACCTGCCTTACTATGTGACTCAGTGTCATCTAGTGTTAGGCTGGGACACCATCTCCAAGATCAACAATGCCCAGAAGAATTTACCCTACACTTTGGATAACTTGCCTAGACCCTGTTCTCATCCTGTTACTTAGGTAATGACAGTAAGTCTTGCTGGGGGAGGACACAACTGTGTTGTGAGAAGGGAAAATCTTCCTCCTCTCTAGATCTGTCATCCCAAACCTGCCATGTAGATTTTCTGAGTCACTCCTTGTAACTATTTATAAAACTGGCCCCCAAATCTTGTACAGTATAACTCTCTGGAGCATCCATAGCTTCCACTTGCCAAAAGGCACCGAAAAATAATAGGATCTAAAAGTGAACACAGACCAGCAACCAAAAGGTGACACAGACTTACTAGACTTCCACTCCTTTATTAACTTCAACATTAGTCACTGCAAATAACGGGCTTCAAACCAGCAGAATAAGATTTATTGTGGAAAGAAAGTAAGTCTTAAAAAGTACCTTCAAATAAACATCAGCTACGTATATTAAAGTGGTTAATGCTCTACTGTGCTTCAGCCCAAAGAAAAAGCACAACGGTTTCATTAAAAAAAATAAAACTGATCTTTTCAAGAGTTTCAAGATATATGATTTCATTACTTCCATATGTAACCATTTAGTAGCAAATTAAGTGAAGAAGTATTGCCCCCCCCACCCCAAAAAAAATGTCCTTCAGGTGTTTCGTCAATGACCATATAGAATTAATTTGCAATAAAAAAAATCAGCTCTTTGTCTTAAAGGAATGCTGTTTTGTAAATAGTTTGTCTTAGCAAAAAGCTAAGCAAAATCTAATCTTACAGTTTCGTTGATAGTATGAATTTTTAATATTTGGTAAACCCATATTTCAGACATGGTAAAAAAGTAACTAAAACTCAACTCCCATCCAGTAGCTGCCAATTTTAAATTAGTGAAGAGCAATGTATTGCAGTAATTGAGAGCAAGGGTCCTGGAATGCTTGGATTCAAAGCGCTATTCCACCATCTATTAGCTTGGGTGACTTTGGGCAAGTTACCTAACCTCTCTGTACCTCTATTACCTGATCTATAAAATAGGAATGATAATACTTCTCTCTCACAGAATTGTTGTATGGATTAAATTGTTCAATGTTTTAAGTGATTAGAACACAATCTGACACAAAGAAGGATTTTAATCTGACACAAAGTAAGCACTATGTAAATTCTTGCTATTATTATACAAGTAAATGAGGTTGTATAGTTTTGATACTTTCATGTAGTTTTGCTTCTTAAAAAAAAAAGATTTCAACTTTGGTTATAACTTTTCACATTTAAAATTAACCCAAGGCAACTGGAATGCACAAAACATTCCATTTACTACACGAAGAGCTTTTAAAACGTTTTCACTCTTATTTCAGACTCAGCTAATGTTAAGAAACTTTGAAAAGTCCATCCTGAACAAAGTAACCAAAAAACAAAGCCAACCTGCCCATAAAATTTACCTCCAAGGATGTAAGGATGAGATCCTTACGAAATGGGAGAGATTATAAGAGTGGGACGAACAAAGCATAAAGTCAGGCAATCAGAGACAGCATTTCTCAAGAACAAAGGGAATATTTCAGAAACTACGATGTTCTAACATGATGAAGTGGACTCCGGCCAGGTTCTCCCTGCAGAATGCTTAGAGGATAAACAGTAACTCCGAGGGGATTCCCCATCTCTCCCCCCTCCCATTATTCTCACTGCTCTGTAATGTGATATATGGAACTCTACAGGGACTCCCCGAAGGAGAAATTTTCACTAGCATTTCCTTGCTATAATAGACGCTCTAGTTAGGTGACACAAGAGAGACAACTGAAAGTAAATACATTTCACCCAAAGAAGGAAGGAGAATTAGTACTAGTAAGGAGGAGAGGGAAAGGCAGATGCCTCCCCGTTCTCTGACATTTACACCTATCCCAACTCTGGCAGGAAACAGTTAATAGCAGCGACCAGCCTACGGCCTCTGCAACCTGATTTCTAATGAAATCCAACTCTCCCTCAAGAAGCTAAGGGAAAACGTGGCCTACTTGCCTGGTTATGTAAGAGACCCACACCCAGACATAAACAAACGCGGCTAAGGCAGCCTTCTGCAAACCTGTTGCTGACCTGGTTTGGTCCACTCTGGGTGCCAAGCTCTCGCTGTGAAAGGCAGGAAAGGGCCTCTCAGTTCAGATCTCTCTTGTGTGTACGTGTGTCCCTTTCTCTCTTTCATTCATTCAGTTTTGTTTTAAACCTAGAATGACTAACCACCACCAAAACAGGTAAGGCTGACTTTAGAGTTCTATTCCCAGCACTGCACTGAACCCACGCCCATCACGGTCACCACTGCCATTCCTATTACAGAATCTGGTAGTCAGTTCTCAGGACTCATGCCTCGTGTGACCTACAGCAGCCTTCGATACAGATGATCGCCCTTTTGCCCCTTTGTCGCTCTCTCTCTTCCTGCCTTTCCTTCTCAGTCTTCCTAGACTTCTAGATTTGGCAAGTTGCAGTGCTCCAGGATTAATCCTCAAGCGTCTTCTCTTTCTCTCTGCACTCATTCCCCAGGTCACCTGAAAACATGGCATCACGTACCATAATATAATGATGACTCCCAAATTTTCACCTCCAGCCTAGCCCTCTCCCCTGAATACAACTGTCTCCTTGGTATCTCCACTGAGCTGTGCAGAAGCCAGGTTAAGCACAACAGGTGTAAAACACAACTCTCCATTTTCCCTCCTACACTGGCTCCTCTCAATAAATAACAACTCTTGGAGTTGCCCTGACTGTTCTCTCTCACAACTGAATAGATGCAGAACCTGACCTTTCCTCATCACCTCCACTACCACCCAGGGCACACCACCACCACCTTCCTGCCAAGACTATTACAAGGTACTGTCTCCTCACCGGTCACCTTGCATCTGCTCCTCTGTCCTAGTCTCCACGGCGTAGACAATGCACTCCTTTCACAGAGGAAATCAAATCATGCCATCCTCTGCACAATTCTCCAGTGGCTTCCCACCTCACCCTGAGTCAAAGCCAAACTTTAGCACAACCTACAGAGCCTAACTGAACTTGCCTGGGCCCCCATTCCAATACTGGGGGGAGTTTCCCACACACTCAAGCAATCCTTGGACACCAGCTGAGCGTCCTACAGCTCAACTCAACTCTGACACTACCTACCCGGAGACAGCATCAGATTTCCACAGGTTAAGGGTTCAATCCTACAAGCTGCCCACTGCCCCCCACCAACTTCAGATGTCAGTTGCAGGTTCAGGTTATTACCTGTGCTTCTGACTGGCTGCAGATTGGAGGTTACCACAAGCCCCTCCTTGGACTTCAGACTTCAGTCACTGGCTGAAACTCCGAGGTTCCCATGACTTCTTCCCCCGGCTTTGATTAATTTGCTAGACCGACTCAGAGACCTCAAATAAACATTTTATTTACCAGATCACCAGTTTATTCTAAAAGGATCTAACTCAGAAACAGCCAGATGGAAGAAGTATATAGGGCAAGGTACTGGGAAAGATGGATGAGCTTCTATGCCCTCTCCTAGCAGGCCAGTCCCACAGCACCTCCACGTGTTCACCAACTGGAAGCTCCCCAAACCCAGTCCATTTGGGGTTTTGCGGAGGCTCCATTAAATAGGCATGATTGATTAAATCTTAGCCATTGGTGATTGAACTCAATCTTCAGCCCCCATCCTTTTTGGTCGAAAGTCACCTCATTAACATAACAAAAGCACCTGTATCACTTTTAGCACTTGCGACATTCTAAGGATGAAGACCAAATATTATTATTATTTTTTTTTTACACAGCAGGTTCTTATTACAAATATTATTTCTTATTATAACCAAAATATCTCAATTACATAACCTGCCCCTCCTCCACCCTCAACCAACCTCTCTGAAGTCTGCTGCCCATTCTCCTCTTTCCAAGTTGGCCTTGCTGTTCTGTGCCTCAGGCCATTTACACCTGCTGTTCTACCGGGACTGCTTTTCTCCTGGATCTTCAGATGGCTCGCTCCCTCCCTTACTTTCTTCAGCTCTCTACTCAAATGTTATCAAAGAGGCTCTCCCTGACCATTATATATATCTATCAAATAGCAACCCCCTAAGCCCTGTTTTATTTTCTCCTACACCATATAACATCACCTAGCATATTATGCATTTATTGTGTATTGTCTGATTCCTTCTACTAGAATGTAACCTCCAGGAGAAGAACGACTTTGAAGGCTTTGTTCACTCCCCCAGTGCCTAGAACCAGGTCAGGTACATAGTAGATACTCAATAAATATTCTCCGAAGGAGTGAATACTTTCTCATTAAGAACACAAACTTTGTACCAGGTACAACTAAGAAACTATCCTCTTCTGGTCTAGTAAACTTTCCTCCAATTCTGAAGGTTTTCTTGTTGCCCAGCTGTTCTTGTGCTACTTCAGGCTGTGATGGGAGTGTCACTTGCTTATTTCTCTCATTCATTCGCCCATTTACGCATCCATTCTCTTTTTCAACATTTACTGAGTATCTACTGACTACCAGTCACTATGCTACCTGGCCCTCAGCCTCCATCTCTGACATCCTCAAATTACAGTCATTATGGACGATCCCCCAGGAGGTCCCCTGCCAAGACTCCAATCACGAGGCTGTCCTCCTTCTCTGGGCTCTTCTTGCCTGTTACCTCTGTGTTTTGTCCTGTGTTGTCTACCACATTTCAGTGATGAGAGTTTCATTTTGCCCCTGCTGTTAGAACAAGTAACTTTCCTGGTTGGTGTCTGAGCTGAAAACAGAACCTCCCATCGGGCAAACCACCACACAGATGCTAAGCACTTCCTGTGTGACACCATCAGACACACCCTCTGTAGCAGTAGCCCAGGAATATTACTTCTTAATCTCTTTATAAAATAGCAGGTAGGTTACTTTTAAAGGAATAATGGGACGATCAGGCCGGTTTGCAAAGTAAAGGTACTGGAAGAAGATGATCAGGAAAAAAAAAACATTAAAAGGGAAAGAGTAGAAGCAAACTATTAGGTACTTGAAGAGTAAGCATCTATTGGACACCTGTACCATATTGGGTACTTATACTGGTTAATATTACTATTATAGCTATCACAAATATAGCACTTCCTATGAGCCAGGCACCGTATGATTTTTATATATTAACTCGTTTGATTCCCAAAACAACCCAATAAAAGCTGTACTATTTGTTATTTCCATTTTGCAGATTAGGAAACTCTGGTGTGCTATTTTATTAACTTCCCAAGGTCACGTTACTAGTAAACGGCAGCTCTAGATAGGGAGGTACTCTGCTAGGTAGTTCAAAGTACTTTGTTTAATAATGGGAGTTACTGAGTATCCTATTTTGAGCTAAAGAAAATGGTATTTGAGCAATGCCTGGTATTTTCCCATTAGGAGGTTTCATTAATCGGCTACAGTGTGGCTTGTGCCTCGGTGTATTCGTTCACTTCCTGGGCCTGTGCTATCTGCCCCTGGAGATCTACTGCCAGAATATGACAATGTGAGCCTTGCTGAGAAAACATGCAGGCAACAGAAAATACATGACGTCATCTGGGTTACCCACACAACAATATGCAAGATAACCAGGAAAAAACTGGGAAGATACACTAAGATGTTAACTGCTGTCTCTAGGTGACGGAGCACAGGTGGTTTTTACTTTCAACACTTTACTGTCTGTAATTTCTACATTTCTAATAACCATTTTAACAACTAAAATAAGGGGGAAAAAACAAGTCATGGTTTAAAAACTTGCCTCCTATTGTCAAAGAACGGCTGTAGGGACTCATGCAAAATAGGTTATCAGTAAATAACCGTATCAGATAATACACATGTAAACATATTAGCTGGAAATGTTTTACCCAAGAGTACCTAGTATTGTTTTTGCCCATCTGCTAACCTCACTCTCCATAACCACAGGAGGTATTATTATGTTCATTTTGTAGATAAGAAAGTTCTGGTCCAAGGAGGGTGATCACGCTCAGACATTATTAACTGATAGAAGCAGAACGCAAACACAGTGCTGACAGAGACATCCTTTCTCGCTGCAGCTCACTACCTCCCAATTTCCCAAATTCAAATAGCACTTTGCCAAATTCTGAAATGTACAGATAGTCCCTTCTCCCCATGGTCCGAGTGTGCTCTAGAGGAAAGAACAAACCTGCCCTCACAAAAGAAAATGAACATTGTCAGGGTACACTGTCATTTCTCTTCTTGCCTGTTCTTCCTGTACGATTCCCTTAGGATTTTCCTGATATTAGTCTTGGCCTGGAACATCTCTTGGCCTTACTCTTCTAAGCTGGACTTTAAGTTACAAAGGGGATCCATCCAAATTCCAAGATTAGCCTCAGCTCAGGAATTTCCTGTGGGTCATGTGTAAGCTAATGTTACTCAGAAGACTTCAGTTCACACCAAGATGTGCCTGGGAGAACCCAGGGAACCTTTGTCTACCAAACTACAGTGGCTCGAACATGGATCCAAATGTCCAATTCACCCTCAGAACTCAACTCACCCTCCTAGGATCCCGTTAAAAAAAAAAAGGAAAGTAAGCCCTGGGATGAGATCAGGCCTCTCAACCAGTCCTGTTCACAACAGTAACAGCTGAGGACCAAGTGAACGGACTCCAGAAGTGCTGGGTGTGAGCGCTGTTTCTCCAGTTCTCTTCCTCAGATCCGCAGTTTAAAACCCCTTCAAAACAAGAAGTTACAACTTGGCACTCTAAAATCAGATCCTAAAAGAAGTCCTTTCTGCTGTTTTGAGAGACCTAATTATCAAAAATATTGAAGAAGAAAACAAGCCTTTTCCCTCATAATACACTGAAGGCACCGAGGGAGGTGGGCAAAGAGAAGGAAGAGAGGGAAAGAAAATACAGGCTCAGAGAACAGCTGCAATTTTCTCCCAACCCTTCCCAGGTCCTCATTCCTAATTATAGTAGCACAAAGTAGCCTTCAAGAGGACATATGTTTATGTTTGAAAAAGGAGGACTCAAATATGTAAACTTTCTTCTGCCCTTGCTTCCCCCAAGCTATCAAGGAGATGTTCAGTCATGTGTGGTGTGTATGTAGACTTTGGTGTGATGCGATTTAATCAGCAATTCCTTTCCTTCTTGATGCAGTTCTCCAAAGCCTGCAGCCAATTCGTCCACAGAAAGGAAAAACGGGCAAGCTGAGGGGAAAGAAACTAACACGTTATACAAACACCAGAACAGAAGTGAAAGACTTCAAAGTGGCAGAACGTGGACAAAACCACTTCAGGTGACTGTAGACAAAATATATGGGCAAAGTGATGAAGGAGATGCTTCTGTATGCTATCATCACAAGAAACCCTATGAGTAATTCGAATCCTGCATAACCTTACGGAAAGACACAGGCACATAAATATGATAGTGCCTACTTCAAAAGTCACCAGGAGCTCCAATTCTCCTGCACCTAGCCCTAGAGCCATGTGTTTTGCCCCCCTTAATATCCCCCAAACTGAGTTCTACTGCAGACAAGGAACTCCACCAACAAAATAGAGACTTCTCCACTGAAATGTAAATTCTTTTTTTCTTTTTTGTTTTGAGGTATAATTGACACATAACATTAGTTTCAGATGTACGACATAATGATTCAATATTTGTATATGCTGCAAAGTGATCACAGTAAGTCTGGTTAACATCCATCACCACAGAGAGTTACAATTTTTTTTTTCTTGTGATGAGAACTTTTAAAATCTACTCTGTTAGCAGCTTTCAAATACCTTTCACTTATTTTGGGTGAAAGAATATTTTGAATTACTGAACACGTGCATAGTGGAAAGCACTGCCTAGCACACCTGCAAATTGTTCTGCCTTTCTCCTCGTCGGGAATTTCTGGTTGGTTCCTGAATACTGTTTCATTAGCCTGAGCAACTTTGGGCAGGTTAGCATGAATGAGAGCTGGATAGGAGATTTGTTACAAGTCATAACCAGGGCTTTCCATTGGCAGGGGCAATGGAGGCCAAAGGCACAAAACCCGTGGCTTCTCTGCCTGCAGGGAACAGTGTGAGATAGGTCGGGGGCTACTCTGGGGGTGGCCTGGCTTTTCTCCCTTCCACTCAGGGCTCTGAAGGAGGTCACCTTGCAGGCTGCCCCACCCCATCACAAGGACAACCACCACCAAGCACCCTCGGTGAGAGAGCAAGGGCAAGCAGCAGGGCCAGGGCCAGCATTCCTGGGCTACTCCCAGTTGCCTGAGAGGTGAGAATGGATCCTCAATATCACACAGGCCTCTGAGAAGAACAGGAAGTGACTGAGATGAGTCCTCATGGCCGACCACAGGCCCACCACGGTGCAGAGGAAAGGGCCCCGTACCAGATGTTCTTAGGGAAGCGTGTCAGCCAGAGGCAGATTCCGAGGTCTCTGTAGTGTAAGAGCCAAGGTGAGGCCAATTCAGTGAAGGAGAGTCCTGGGTCCCGACCAACACCGGGGAGAGGATCCAGCTGCAGGACTGTGGTCACAGATGCCAGAACACTCAATAAAACAGTGGTGCCTCAGGGAAGAGCTCACGTCAGCAGATCTGCAGCAGAGACCAGGAGGACCCTGGGGCCTCCTCCACACTACCACCAACTTACCCCCCACCCTCACCAGGAAATCACATTCAATGCCAGCCTGGCAAGAAAGGAGGAAGAAATCTGAGAGAGTAGATATTTTCCTTAAAAAGCTGAGCAGTTACCAAAAATGACTATTTTCATTATTGCATCGGACCAAGTTTTCTATGTTTGACTAAAATATACCCTTTCTTGTCCCCACTGTCTAGAGGGTAGGACGTCGTAAGAAAGGTCAGATCTATTATAGATAAAATAAAGAAATAAAGGCAAAATAAAGAAATAAAGGCAAAATGAAAAGCATCTGAGTGTAGTGTAGTAAAACTGCTTATAATACACTTTCACTACTTACTGCCTGCTTTCTGTGATCCAGCTATTGGAGATGTGAAAACAGGTCAGCTCCACCTTCAAGGAACTCAGTGTCTTAGGGGTGAGGGACACTAAATAATAGTTGTGATACAGTAATGTGAGGGCTGTGATAAAAATATACATGAGCCAGAGTGGCACAAAAGAGAGAACGATGAACTCAAGGGAATTCACGGGAGGCTTCCAGAAAAAGGATCCTCAGCTGCATCTTAAAGGGCAAGTTAGAGATTTCTAGTTGGAAGCGGGAGAAATAGTCACCTGGATTTGCTAAACAAAAAGTAAAAGGGGGAGGGGAAAGATTTACTGAAGCCGTGTGAGGGCAACTCCAAAACTGAAGGAATTTGATATCCAAGCCTTGAGAGGGGGGCATCTTGGCAGCAACAGGCCCCCAAGGACTAGAACGAGGACCCTACCACAAGACTGCTTCTCTTTACATGTGCGCAGTATTTCCTCCCACTACAGACTGCTTTCTCCCAGCTAACGGCTTCCATTCCCACCTTTCCAGCGCTGCTACCCAAGAAGGAAGACCTCTGCCTCCAGATTCCAGTTTGAAGAATACCAAGGAAACACACTGATTTACCAAGTTGAGATCATGTGCCCACCCTGGGACAACAGCTGTGGCCAGGCAGGAGGAGTGTTGTGATCGGGCCACCTGGGTGGGATGCCCACCCCACTGCATCCAGGAAGGCAAGGTCATATGAGAAGGTGGCAGCATCATTTGGACCCATGGCCAGAGCAGTGGAGGGGCCGCCCACTAAAGAATGTGTGTGCTGTTCAGTGAAGGGCAAGAGAATGTGAGGCAGACAGAACCAACGCACCAGGCCAAGTTAACATTTGGCCCCTCTCTATGTTTCCATGCCCCATGAATCAACAGCGCACAAGCCCGGGCTATCGTCCATCACCTTGATACACTCTATGTATGCCTGACTCTGTCCATTTGCTTGGAATGACAGTCTATTAAAACCCCACCAGTTCACCGCAGACTATTGAAATGGCATCCCTTTCATGATGCCCTCAACATGAACTGGTCTCTTCACCTTGAACTTTGACAGTAATTTGTCCTGAGCTCCCCTGTTGGACTTACCACATTCTGCCTTAATTAATATATCTGAATAAACCACCATTGGTCCTTCCCCAAAACCAGACTGGTAGGCAGGAATCTCTTGAACACGGGGTGATAAATTAGAATAGTGCCTCCTTTCCACTGACAGGAGTTAATGCAGAAATGCACCTTGCCTAAGAATTTGAACTAACTCAAAATAAAGGGAAAAAATCAGTTTCAAATATGTAGCTATGTGGTTTGGCAACACGCTTGTAATGGGCCTCCTCTCCCAGGCTGACAATGGTAGGCCTCCTGGCAGAGCCTGAAATTGAAACTGCTCCACGTGAGGTTATCTGTCTTCATTGTGAGCCAACGAAACCTTAGTAGTTATGTCACCTTTAGGAAAATGTTTCTCTTCCTTAAGAAGGATTTCTGTAGTGACTTATTCCTCCTATGGTATTCAGGCATCCTTTGGGGAATTTCTAGATGGGATACATACATGTACATGAAACTGTGTATGTATTTAACAAAACTTCTTGAAAGAAAGGAAGGGAGGGAGGGAGGGCAGGAAACAGGAAGGAAACAAGTCCATGAGACAAAAGTAACTCACTTCTAAAAATTATCATTAAACCTTCTGAAATGTCATCATACCTTTAATACGTACCAGGTCAGGGATTATTTTTCAGATTGGGTACCTGCTCTCCAAACACTAAATGAGCTCATGAGATAGCCCAAGACAGTGGTCTCACGCTTATCTCCATTCCCAGCACACTCACTCTCTCGGACTTTATCTTTCTCTGTCTGGGACAAACCTGGGAAGCTTCCAGGATACACTGGAAGCTCTCCCATACCATCCTTCTCTCAGTTCATCCTGCCTCTTATGCCCCTCACCCGACTGCCCAATGCTCCAGTCATCCATTCATCTCTTCCCTCACAAGCCAACGATGTGTGTCAGTACTAGATACATATGTGTGTGGATGTAACAAGACATAGGAATAGCACTAACATTTTACTTCCCCAGTGTCCACTGCCACCTCTATTCCTAGTCCAAGATGCACAGGACAGGGAGAAGCTACGATGGTGAGATACAATGGCACCTTGTGAATATAAGACAGCTACCCAGGGCTTCCCTGGTGGCGCAGTGGTTGAGAGTCCGCCTGCCGATGCAGGGGACGCAGGTTCGTGCCCCGGTCCGGGAGGATCCCACATGCCGCGGAGCGGCTGGGCCCGTGAGCCATGGCCACTGAGCCTGCGCATCCGGAGCCTGTGCTCCGCAACAGGAGAGGCCACAGCAGTGAGAGGCCCGTGTACCACAAAAAAAAAAAAAAAAAAAAAAAAAAACAGATAGCTACTCATTGAATTCACCATCCCTTACCTCTACTAAGAGGTGGTGAAACACACTGGAAAGAACAAAACCTTTAAAGTCAAGGACTATGTCCTGTTGAAGGTCTGGCTCTGCATGTATTGGCCCTGATCTTGGGCAACTCATTTCTCTGAGCCTCAGAGCCCCAAACTAATAAATGAAGATGACACCTGACATACAGGTCTTTTATAAGATAACACATGTGAAAACCACTTTGTGTACAACGAATGAATGCCATTCACCTTATTTTACCATGCTTTCTGTTCTCTGTATTTCTTGGTATGGACTTGGACATAACTTTAAAACTCTTTAAGCCTCAGTTTCCTCAACTGTAAAACAGGGATAGTATCTTGAGTTATTTTGAGAATCAAATGTTATAAGTATAAAGTACCTACCACAGCTTAGTAAACAATGGTTATTATGATTAATAAAGTAGTACATACATACTAGTTATTTTGACTATGACTACAGAAAGTTTGGTCCTATCTAAGCTCTGCAAGGTTGTTAAGTTTTCAAATAGGCATCGCCTCTTGCATCAGCAAAAAAAAAAAGCAGTCTTTCACATTTGTGTCATTACAGAGGCATGTGATGGATATGAGCTGGAGCAGGAGAGAATGAGACACACGGCGTAAGTGGATGAAAGGCACAAAGAGAAGAAGAGCTCAACACTTTCTGGGACCTGATGATTCATACTAAAATGCATTTTAAAGACAACAATTATGGGGAACTTAGGTGAAGTCCAAACCCTATATTTTAAAATTTTTCATTAGTAAAAATTAAATGTCTTCGTTGACTCTCCTACTGAAATCAACAAAACGAAAATCCAGGCATTCCTGGAGTCCTTGAAGTGGACAGTCGTGGATTCTGGCCCACACCAATCATTAACCACTCAGTTTCCAGTACAGCCTGTCCTGGGCTGCCCACAATATGACAAAGGGCAACTTTGATATCCCAGGAATACATTTTGGGCAGTTTGGTTTTAACTGCTTTCACCCTCTGCTTACATCGCATTCCCCTCTAGACACCAGTCATTTCCAAAGGCGTTGCTGCTAAGTTAGATCCTTTTCTCTTTCCTTCTGAGGGCATGAGGATAAGAAAGTAGTAGATGTGGCTTTTAGTTAACATAAAAGTATTGATGGGTTTCAAGAAAGCAGTAGATGTGGTTTTTAGTTAATATATAAATATTGATGGGTTTCTGCTAATCCAATTTTCCTCTTATTACCAAACCCTCTAAATTTTCACTTCTCGAAACAAACCAGTAATGTGTACGTGTGTCTATCAAAGAACAGTGATAATAAGGCAGGAGGGGATATTAAAAGAAAGAGAATACTAACAAGGAGGATCAGGACACAAAAAAGAAGAGAGAATAAAAAATATTTCTGACCAAATATGAAAGGTTTGCTAGTAAGCCAGAAATCCCAAGCCCTCAACACCCCTTCAAGATTTCCCAGGAGACCAGAACCCACATCCGGAGAATGATGTCGGTGATGATTAGAAGGAAGGAAAGACTAAGGAAGAAACTCAAGCCACCTTAGTTTTAAAGACTGACAGAATAAGGGACAAGAGACCACAGCTTTTCACAACCTAACCACGGAACTGAAAAAAATCAGGTTCCTTGGTGCTTCTTCTACTATATGAAGGTGGAACATCTGTATCCTGGGAGAGGTAGGATCCATTCCAAATGCTTAAGATCCCTGTAAGCAGGGACAGTATCCGTCTCATTCACTATTTCGTCCCACCCTCTAGGAAGCACCTGGCACTCTGGACATGCTCACTGAACACTCAAATGATTCCCCATCACTTGACTTCTTTGGGCCCCATCATACTCACCTATAAAATGAGGTGGTTGGGCCTGGTCATTTCTAAGGCCCTTTTGGCTGTAATGTCTATGGTTCTGGGATTCCGTTCAGCTGACATTACAGTGTGACCAAACCCACCCTTCACACCTAGGTCGTCTTCATTTAACAGACAAAGGAAGCATGGGACACAGTCTGACCATCCCCAGCTCTCTGCTACCGATCTTAGTTTCACTTGTCCTTTGTTTATCAGTGGCCAATAGTTAATCATTTTCAAATCCCAGGTACCTGCTTTCACTTGAATTGAGTTTAATTTATACATGGCTATGTTATGACTTTCTGCTGTAGTTCAAACTGGCTGCGCTCCAGCTTTGGATTTCAAAGGAGAACGTGATTAACGCATTCCCTACAACTCCACTGTGACTCTCAAGGTTCTCCACTGGCCTCCTAATCATTAATCCCACATCTCTCCAGGCTGTTAGGCTACCTAACGAGGCCTCCCTACAACATAGGCATCCAATCCGCTAGCCAGGCAATATAAACACAAACCTATATAAAGCAGATTATTCCCCAAATTTAACTGGATGAGAATTAGCACAAAGATTTAGTAGTCTTACAGAACTGCTACCTGCCCTCAAGAATTTCTCCATGTACGAGAACTAATAACATTCACTCTAAGGAATTAAGAACTTCGTGTATCTCCCCTCTCAGAAGTCATTTAAAAGTTTTAAAAAAATTATTTGGAAACAATTTCAAACTTCCAGAAAAGTTGAAAGAATAAGAATAGCACAACGGACACCAATACATCCTCTTTACCCAGATTTA
Organism: Neophocaena asiaeorientalis asiaeorientalis; assembly: GCF_003031525.2. Taxonomy (NCBI): domain Eukaryota; kingdom Metazoa; phylum Chordata; class Mammalia; order Artiodactyla; family Phocoenidae; genus Neophocaena; species Neophocaena asiaeorientalis. Next base: position 919,701 of record NW_020175829.1, on the reverse strand, counting down.
CCTATTGTTAACATTTTACTCCATTTTCCATTTGAATCTGAGCTTGCTTTCACATGCACACGTTTGTGCGCCCTATAGATACTCCCCTCCCCCCGAAACAATTCATGGTAAGCTGCATTTATATCATGGCCCTTTACCCCCAAAGAAGAAGCAATTACATTTTAAAATAGGATATAAGGAAAATAGAATGTTGTACAAATGTTTTAAGTCCCCAGTGATAGACCTTCAAGAATGGCAATGAACAGCGTGGGAGATTTGCTCAGGGTGAGGCTTTCTACTATTCCTAGAGAGTCAACCCACTGTATTCCTGGGATCAGCCTTGATCCCAGGCCAAGAGCAAACACACACGCACGCGTGCGCGCGCACACACACACACACCTCCATTTTATTTTAGAAGGAAAAAGAAGCCTTGGAATGAAACAGGTACGGTGACAACCGCCAGCTTCCATTTTTCTCCAGGTAAAGCACAGGGTGATATGGTTGGTCATTCTGTTCTCAAGAGAGAATTCTGCTCCCCCAGGACAAAGCTACAGAGGCGGCCCACTTTCAGAAACACCTCTTGTGCTTATAAGCTCACAAAAATGTTTCTGTTTGAACTAAAAACATAACCACATAAAGTCCCTCTACAACACAAGAAAGGGCTACTCACTACCTTTCTAGTTTTGATAAACCTCAGAAGGCAACAATCACCATCTGCTGGGGATGGTGCACCGGATACTCAGGCCACCTCCGCTGTTCCCTAACACCAACTTGTCCCTTGGTTTCCAAGACCTGCACCACAAGAGTGGGTGCAGGTGAGGGGGAATAAGCAGCGTGAAGCCACTCCATTATTATCACGCTGCAAATAAATAGCTCTTCTGCCTTTAGCAGGAAAGCATTTTGCATACTTGGTAATTACCGTTAATAAACTTTTTAATATGTGATTGCATCCCCTGGAGAAATAGAGGCTTTCTTACTGAAATTACTTTCTTAAAATCCCTTCCTTAGAGCAGCTACAAAATCAAGAAAGTAGAGTAGAAAATAAAGAATTTTGTTAGGTGTAAGAAATTTTTTTTAATTAGCACACACTTGAAAACTAAAACACAAATGCAGCGGACACCCGGTACTAAGCGCACGCATAGTTCTCTGCACACCCCACAAAGACCAGACACATTTAAATCAACAAGACACTTTATTGTCAAGGTAACACCAAGGTAACTGAGCAAATGAATCTGAAACATTTACCTTGTACTAAACTCCCCCCCTTTTTTTTAAAGGAATATTGCATGCACAATACAGCACAAAGGAAGATTTAAAGTGAAAGGAACACAAGAAGGATGAGTAGGTTTACCTTAGAAGTCTATCTATAAAATATTTATATTATAAGAGTTTTATAAAGACATGTATAAACATGCACTTATCAGAAAGAGTCTTGCAAAGCAACGAGGAAAAGAAAGGTAAGAAGGGGAAGATGCCTGGCTTGGCTCCGGGGGTAGTAAAAGATCGCGTGATCTACCTTGTTTGGACGCCCTCCGTCGAATCTTCATTTTGGGGAAGGAAGGCCACGAGTAGTTAAAAGGTGAGTCCGAGTCAGAATCCATCTTTTTGTCTTGATGAAATCAACAGATTCAACAGCAGAGACTCAGGAAGAACTCGGACATCCCCAGCCAGGAGGCGAGTCTCCCGTGTGATGTAAAAGGAAGGAATGGGGCTGGGTGAAAGCTGCGAACACCGGGAGGGAGAGGCAATAAATGTTTTGCTTCCTTCAGGCGTTCAGGCATGTAGACCAAGAAGGAGGCTATAAATATGCAAGCCAAACTGGGAAAGTAAAAGGAGGCGAGCACAGCAGCTCAGAGTGGTACTGGTACACCGCAGTCCAGTTATTCAAAAGGTCACTGGGAGCAAATGAATCATTAACTCTCTTCTCGTTGCTGGAAATGGAAATGAAGAAGAAAGGTAACCGCGAATTGAAAGAGAGCCGCCTGAGACTCAAGAAAACCCTCCCAATGCAGACGCCTGTTTTGGTCGGGAGCTAGAGGATCATTTCTCAGAAAAGCCACCCTGTGCAGCATGAGATAAAGGTTGAGGTTTATGCGTGTGGACAGCCAGAAAGCTCCAGTACACAGACAAATAAAGGCCGTCATACTCAGGGCAGGGGTTTTTCCAGAGCAATCTATTCTTTCATACCATTGGCAGCTTTTCAGATCTAAGAGCCAAAACAACTCTGATAATTCATTTAACAATCCAGTCTCCCCGTCCTTTTAATCCAAAAGGGGTTGGAAGCTTTAACTTTTAACCAGAATCGTACTTATTAAATTCATGTAAAGTCATCTACTTTACCGTTTAGCACAATTGGGGCATTTTTTCTCAAATTGTCACCAAGTTTGGCCATCAGTCACAAGGAGCTGGGCGCCTTTGGGGCTCTGATCTAAACTCACAGTCCATCTCAATGGAGCTAGCGACTAATTTACCACAAACCAACAGTTCTTACACAGTCTCCCTGAACAACTCGTCGGTAATTAGCATTCAGTAGAAGCCCATTACTGCCTCCCCATAAATCGTTGACACTGCTCAAACTTACTTCTCTAAACCCCCACCGGCAGGCGCACAGATACATGGGCCCCAAATAAGCTCCAGCACGGCAGCCAAGGTCTGCAGCAGAAAAAAAGTATATCCCAAGTCTCGTACGGGAGTCTCTTTTAAGCATTTCTTTTCACAGAAGCATTGTATTTTGTTTTGAGGGCATCTGACGGCCAAATAAACTAAAGGAGAGTGGAAACAATGTGAGGATCCTTTCAACTCTGCAGACCTGGAACATGACAATATGTGTCTTAATTAACATTCATCTCTTTACTTCAATTATTTCAAAAATTGTTGGCACTCTCGTGCCATGCTGTGTGAGAAAACAGACGCATAACCTGCTCCCTGATAGCTAATCCTGTCTGATTGGGCTGGGGTTGGGTGAGGGGTACAGATAGATGCGAAGGAAATCAGAATTACATACGTCACCTCTGTGTTCATATGGGTTGCTATGTAAATACAGCATACAAGTAGATCAGCTATAAGCTATGTAATGACAAGCATCACAACTAAATTAAAACAAAAAATACATTCTCTACTTTGTGACCTTTTATTTGAAGAATAAGTACATATTTTTCTTACTCAGCTGGAGCAACTGTAAGGAAAAATTACTCTCAACTCTACTATCAGATAAGAGAGTTTTAGTCCATACACAACTTTCTATAAGAAAATAGATAAAATCTTGTGAACGGGTTTCCATTCATTCTCAGTTTTAGGACTTAGAACACTGTAGGCAGCTGCTAAACGAATGAATGATTTACACAGTTAAGTCCCAACCCGTAGACGAAGAATCTTTATATGACAGCTGTAATAGTTTTAGTAAATATCTGCTAACTGAAGTGTGTATCTTGACCCCAAAAAAAATGCTATGAGAACTCTGGTAAAGTGTTTAAATATATATTTGCATTTTATTCATCATAACAGTGTCTACATTTGCAAACAGCAATACTGTTGGGTGGAGAAAACCCTTTGTTCTCTAAGGCTCCATACAATACTTGGGGTGTGCACAGAATTCTTGCCTGCCTGAGAGATGTCCAGAGACCCTAGAAAGGGACCCTCCACAAGCGTAGACAAACACCATTTGGAAATGAAGGTACTGGGTCAGGAAATACTGTTATCTTGCTCATTATCATGCAAAGTAAAGTTTTAGAGCCACTAAACCTGGGATAAATCCCAGGTCAACAAACTATTGGAGTGGGCTGCTTCTCTCTTAGGCACCAGAGACAGGTCAGAAGACCTTCAGGACAATGCAGAGATATGAAAGAACTTTGTAAAATGCAGTTCTTGAGTTGAGATGCCAGGTAGGTGCATCTCAGTCTAATTATCCCCAAAGCACAGTCCTTGTTGACTAATTCCATATCAACTGATTGTTGATATAGAAATTATTCTGGCAATAAAACTACTAGAATTACCCAACCAGTACACATGAGAAACCCAACAAGAGACTTTCCAATCTAACTTGCTTTATTATTTATCGACATGGTTTAAAGAATAAATTGAGTTTACTGACCAGCAGTGTGCGTAGTTAACATAAAAAGTGGAGTATCAAATATTGTGTTGACAGTCTTTTTTTAGGCCAACTCGTTTTCTTACCAAAGAATTTCTCCTGAATATGGGTCATTTATCCTCCTTGTTTTCTACAGTAATTGAGTTTGTCCCAGCGTTGGGTCAATGTGATTGCATTTAAATTAATTCAAGATGTTATTTACATCTCATTCATATTCAACGGCTTAATTTCTTTGCTTTCTCTGACGGGCTGATTGCAACTGCAGTTGGCAGAATTCAATGATACATCCCCAAGGCCACTTTCTCACCAGATATCATACAACCATGACAACGTAAGAATGTAAATGATTTCATCAGCCTTACTGTGCCCGCTCTAATTAGAAAATCCTTTACTTAGAAAATAACCTCCATAAAGTCTCAATTATCCAGGACACATGCTGTCACCTACCTCTCAACAATGATAAAACTGAACCTCCCTAGAAGAGTATTTATATTTCAATTTAAATTACAGTATTTGTACAGTTTTCTTATCCTCCATTGGGATCCAAAATTCCTTGAGGACAAAAACTGTGTTTTACGTTCATATTTTTAAGGAGCCTCAAGCTGAAAAGAAAAAGTACGGGATTTTGGAGACACATATAGATGGTCGCCGGCTTATGATGGTTCAACTTAGGATTTTTCGACGTTACCGATGGTGCAGAAGCAACACGCATTCAGTAGAAACTGGACCTGGAATTCGGAAGTTTGATCTCTTCCCAGACTGGCGATATGCCCTATGACACTCTGTCATGATGCTGAGCACTGGCAGCGAGTACAGATCCCAGTCAGCCACACGATCATGAGGGTAAACACCCTATACGCTTACAGCCATTCTGTACCCATACAATCATTCTGTTTTTCAGTTTCATTACCGTATTCAATAAATTACGAGATATTCAACACTTTATTATAAAATATGCTTTGTGTTAGATGATGATGCCCAATTGTAGGCTAATGGATGTGTTCTGAGCATTTAAAATATGCTAGGCTAAGCCAGGACGCTCAGCAGGTTAGATTTATTAAATGCATTTTTCACTTATGATATTTTCAACTTATGATGGTTTTATTGGGGCATGACCCCATCATAAGTCAAGGAAGATCTATATATCTGGACTCTGTCACTTATTTACTTAGTGGTCCTAACCAAGTCACTCATACCTTCTGATGCTCAGTTGTTTCCTATAAAATGGGATATCTCTACTTCAAAGAGTTGCAAGGATCAAATGAGATTATAACAGTAAAGAACATACGTTTTCACTAAGTTTTAGTTTAAATGTTAACTGTAAATAAGGTTTCCCTTTCATTATATTTCTCTCCTATATTATAGACACTGAAAGATTCTTATCTTTATCTCAAGAGTAATAGCTTGATTTTCAAAACAGAGACACAGCAAAATGAAAAGAAGTTCCAAGGAAATCATACTGAGACAGAAAGAGGAGGATTTGTTTTGCTTTTCTGCTCCATTGTTTGACCACCAGAGACTAGTTTTTAACACTGTTAAACACCATTCTTGGGGAAAAAAATAATAAAAAAAAATATACACAGACAAAAGGCAGCAGGACCCATGATGTAAGGACAAGCCTATCCTGGATAATTTCAGCCTAAACAGTGACAATTTCATCAAGTTCTAGCATTAGGTGAAAGTCAGAGATGATCAAAGTCTTCCTCAAAAACCTCTTAGAAGGCACCATGTCATCACTCTAAGTTCAACAGAAACAGTTCTTTGCTGGAGAACATTGTTACCTCAGTCGGGCACCAGAAGAAATGGTTGGCTTGGGCTTCCCTGGTGGCGCAGTGGCTCAGAGTCTGCCTGCCAATGCAGGGGACGTGGGTTCGTGCCCCGGTCTGGGAAGATCCCACATGCCGTGGAGCGGCTGGGCCCGTGAGCCATGGCCGCTGAGCCTGCGCGTCCGGAGCCTGTGCTCCGCAACAGGAGAGGCCACAACAGTGAGAGGCCCGTGTACCGCAAAAGAAAAGAAAAAGAAATGGTTGTTTTTCACTGAGAGGCCATGTTTTACAGAAAACAAAGGTCTTAAAAGCACAGCTCACATCCACGTGTAAGATGCACTCACTGTGAGCCCCAGGGAGGGAAGCGCACGTTCACGTCCAGCCTCATGCTCACTCAGGGCTGTTACACTCACTGAGTGTAGAACCACCTGAGGTTCAAATTATTATTTTTCTCCCTATCTCCCTCCCTGTTGTATTTTTTTAATAGAGCCTATAAAGTTGAATTCACATAAAATAGACATGAAGTAGGAGCATGGTACAATGGTGGTCATAAATTAGAAACCCAGGGTGCCACCATTCATAATACCACCTTACTTTAAAAATAAGAATACTTTTTACTTCTTATCTACCTTAATTACCTTGATTTATTTGAAGAAAAGCTCCGCATGCCCCTCCAAAAGTTCTGATATGCCCCATTATGTCATCCTACTATCTAAGGGGGGAAAAAACCCAGACACAACCTAGAAGTCCAACAAATGAAATTACCTGTATTATGATATACCCACATGTAATACAAAAAGAGAAAAAAATTCTCAAAAACACTTCAGGATAGGAAAATAATAGATTTTCTGACCAAAGTAACATATTAAAGAATTATGTTGTCAAAGCCTCCACCAGCATTTAGGATTGCTACAGATACAGGTTCTACTTAGCTGATTCTCTTAAGGAAATAAAGATCCTTGGTGGACCTCTTTTTGTCTTAAACACTGAAGTTCCTGGGCATAACCTGAAAGGAAAGAATTAGGACAAATTCACTAAGTTTTTCTGAATGATACATTATGAAGAATTTTGAATTTGTCCTGAAGAGGTAGCTGTGGATAGTAAATGTAAGGGTCCCTGGAGGTGGAAGAAGCAAGGTTATGGGCCATAAGTCTGGACAGAGAAAGGATGGAGGGGGAGGAAAGTATCTTGTTACAGCCTGAGGAGAAAAAAAATTCTTCATAGTAGGAAGAGCTGAGGCACCTAGGGAAGCAACATCTATGATTACATTTGAAGTTTTTTCTGATAATGTTCCAATTTTAATTTTTCCAAACCTTCGGAAAAAGTTTCTTACATATATGGACTTATTCACAAACTTTTTTTTAAATCAATTTTAACATCAAAGTTCAACCTATTGTTCTATAGACTTTTACGGTCATTCACATGTAAATAAGTTAAAAGAGCAAAGAATTTAAATCGTTTTAATACAAGTGTTATCAAGCCTACAGTTCTGAAGCTGAAATTCACACAAAATGTGATAGATGATCCTGCTTGTTTGGGTTTTTTTTTTTAAGGGTGGGCTCATCTTGTATATGCTACTGGAGTATTGCTGCTTCTAGGCCCTCTCAACTGACACAGCAATGAAATATGTGTGTCCTAACCTAGGTATATACACGTACCTACAAATATTTCCATACGCAACCATGTGTATCTATTTTAACTAATCCTGAGTACATAGTGATGTCCACATCTCTCATTCATTAGCACATGGATCATTCCGGCCTCCTCCCCTTGCTTCTCTGTAAACTCCCACCCCAATAGTGAAAAACCTGACACCTACTCTCCATCATCCATTGACTTACTTATTTCCAGTATATGTTAATAGTGGTATCAGAAATGTTAACCTGTACCCCTATGGGAAACAACTTTCTCACCTAGAAGACATGCTCATGTACAGTTTCTTTTGCTTTTATTCTTACAGACTCTACTCATTTCCAAAGTTACTGAGGTCTGCACCCTGCTCCCATCCTCTACAGTGAGGTTGTTTCCAAAGTTTTTAGTACAATTAGGTTGTTTTGCTACACTTTGCATTCCATCACAGGATCCTCCAACCTCTTAATTTTTTATTTGCACACATTGAAGTTTCCTCTCTGTGCCATAAAGTTCTATGGGCTTTGACAAATGCAGTGTCATGTATCTACCATTACAGTATCGTAAAGAATATTCACCACCCTAAGATAAAACCCCACAATGACAGGAATATGTAGAAAGGACACAGAAGCCAACTGAAAGAGTCCCTCATCACCAAAGCTAGAACACTCTGAATAAAGTAGTACTAGATTACTACCCAAAGTGTAAAATAAATATCCATGAATTTATACTGACATAAATGACTGAATAAATAAGTGAGAGGGATAAAAATCTCCCATGGAGAAGAATTCCAAATAGTTTTAGACACTTTGCCCACAGGGAAGCATACAGATAACCCCTCATTCCTAAAGTGTGGGCTGCACATCATGACTTCCTTCCAAAGAACACAATATGGGAAGAGGAGTGGGGAAGAGTAACTTTACAGTGGAGAAACCTGACAAACGCTAGCTCTACCAGGTAATCAAGGTCATCATCAACACTGACAAGTCATGCCGATATTATATGCTATTGATATAATGTGATGGAAATGGCACTTAACCTCTGTGGTCTTCCTCCCCAAACCCATAACCTCAGTTTAATGACAGAGAAACCACCCCAAAATTACCAATGAAGGGACATTCTATGGAATACATGACCAGTATTCCTCAAAAACGTCAAGATCATCAAAAATAAGCCAAGGGGAGCCTAAGGAAACACAGCTGAATGTAATATGGTATCCTGGGACAGAAGAAGGAAACTAGATAAAAACTAAGGAAATCTAAATAAAGGATGGACTTTAGTCAATAATAATGTATCATTAATTTTAACAAATATACCATAATAATATATGATGTTAATAACAAGGGAAACTAGGGGAGTCTAGGGGGCTGGGTGTATGGGAACTCTCTGTACCATCTTTGCAACTTTTCTGTAAATCTAAAACTGTTCTACAAAATAAAGTGTAAAAATGTGTTAAAGGATGGGGACAAAATGTACAGACTCTATGTTCATTAAATATTTGTGGAATTCATGCTCAAAGAAAGTGTGCATTGCTTATTCAGATACATAGAATTCAAGTCACGCATAAAACTCTATTTCCCTTTGCTTAAGTTCTGAAGTGAAGTTCCCATGTAGCTCTGAGGGAACTAATTAGACATTGAAAGATTATATGCCAAAAATAATTGCAATTTCTCAGAAACAGATAGTGTCCCTTTGGGGTTAATATGTTCCTAAGAGTTAACCCTAACGAGGAGCCCCCATTGAACACTTGGGGGGGTAGGTAAGTAGGTAACACTTCAGTTAGATCAGCAGAAACCTAATGGTAGATAAATCTCAAGAATCTGGATGAAGCCCAGCTCGCTTACTCAAAGTTTGCTTCAAAATTCTAGACACCTTTAACTTCACTCTTTATTCTGTTTTTTGTTTGTTATTTTAAATGTTATGAAGAAACAAAAGACTATTTACCCCGGGCTCTTGTATTCGGCATATGATTGCATCACTTCTTTCCTATGCTTTACACGTATTCTTCAGAAGAACCTCATATTGAATAAGAAGAATAAGTTCTGTTGGATTTCTTGCCCATGACTGAAGTAAGAGGCCATGTTTCATAAAAATGTCTTCCAAATTAGGCACTCTAAAAGTTATAGCAAATTGTCCCAATAAATTGATAGAGCTCGTACTGCCTGGCAATGAAAGCTAACCAGAATCTTAATTGCCCTAAAGTCCCTTCCAAGGGATTAACCACTGGGTACTCAGCAAGCCTAAACTCACATAAACACACTGACACTGCAATCAAGCCCGAAACCTAAGGATTCCCCTGTGCGGGCAATCCTTTCATTAACCGTCTGCACACACAGGTATTCCGAAGTGTTTCAACAAAAGAAAAGGGGACAAAATCCTTAAGTGGAAATTTAACTTTCCACAAAAAGCATTTACAAATACTATTTCCAGGATGTATTTCCTATTTTTCATTTGTTTCATGTTTTATAAGGTAGTTGTAGTTTCCTTAAGATTTTATACTTGTTTGAAATTTATAATGATTTGATTTAATCAAAACAGAATCTTTAGGGACAGAAGCTATGGAATTATTCACTAAGCTGGTTTATTTGGAGTTGAGGATCCTGTTTTGGAGAATGAAAATTTTAGAGTTCAGAGAAAGAACTGCCATTTCTTCCCCTCCTAGATTACATTTCAGAAATTAAGTTGGTTTGTGACATGAAAGAAAAAGGTGATTTAGAATACACTACAGCTAAGTGGGTACTACTGTCAAACATCAGGCCTCCCTGTAACGCCCTATGACATTGGTGTAAACAACCATCCACTCCCTTCATCCCGAACTGTGCACCTCTTAAGTCCAATAAATGAATGTGACAGCAAACTACAATCGCTTGATTCCTTCTTAATGTTTAAAAATCATCTTTAAAGGTTTAATCATCTCATTTAGGTTCAAGTATTTAGGAAACTTTCAATGAATTTTTTTGTTTTTTACCTTTCCCACGGATCTACCATGATGTTGATGGTGATCATCATTAAAAGTCTGCAAACCTAATACAAATGGGCCTCCATTAATTGCTTTTGTAACCAACTGAGATAAAAGTAGAACCACAATTCTCCAATTCCCAAAACACTGAAAACCCAGTAAGTCAGAGTGATTTCAGCAGAGCAGGGCTTCCTTAAGGAGCTATGTCATGGTTCTCAACCTTGGCTGTACCTGAGAATCACCTGGGAAGCTTTTACGACTCCTGCAACACAGGCTGCACTTCAGGCCAATTAGGTCAGACTTCTGTAGGGGTGGGACCAGGGCTTCAGGATTGTTTGTTAAAGCTCCAAGGTAATTCCAACGGGCCGGCAGAGTTCAGATAACAGAGTACTTAGATTAATTAGCGACTCCTAATCTTAACTCACTTTTATTTTGTTTTTAAACACATATTTGTGATCAAAAACTAGGCAGAACATTAGATCTATCATTAGACCAGACAGCTTCCTAGCCTTGGGACTTGTTTAAAAAAAAAAAAACATAAAAAATTATAAGAAAAGACGATAACATGAAGACATTACACCTACAATAAGACTTTAGTTCCTTCACATTTCCTTGTCTGTAGTATTATATTAACCTGAAAACCCCTAAGTTCTTTTTTAACTTACGGGATAAAGGTCTGTCAGTAAATATTCCAATTGTCTAATTTAAAGAAAAATGCTTTATTCGCATTCCACAAGGAGAACTTTATCCAGAGAATGAAACCACAAATAGAAAAGGCGGAACACTCGCGATAAGAGAACCAAGTTCAGCTTATACCACTCAGCAGAATTCCAGTAAGTTGACAATTTCTTCTACCAAAACCAATTTTTAAAACCTCAACAACTGCAATAAGAAAGTTTCATCGAAGTGAAGGAAAGGAATAAAATCTGAATCAGAACTTTTACAAATAACTGTGCATTCCGAGTGATCTTCTTGGGATATTTCTCCAGCCCCAGCCCCTGTATTTCAAAACCGAAACACTGGTAAGCTTTGGTTTGTGGTGGAAAGATGACCCCACAAACAGAAGAGAAAAGAAGAAAATCTACCCAAAACTTTTATAGCCCGGGGCATAAAGAGAGACCTGCCAGAAATTAGGCTTGAAAACTTACTTTTCAGAAGGCTAAGAGCTCTGCTAAGGTTACTCCCTCTCCCTTTTTTTCCTTTTTTCTTTTCTTTCATGTTTCATGCAACAGTTCCGAGATCTCAACATAGATACACATGAGTTACTAAATAATCACAGCCAAAAGAGGGCCAGCTTCCAGTGACATGGGTCCTAGATCTTAAGATTCCACATTTTGGACCTTGTTTCTGCAAATAAAGTTTCAAGATGTTTCCAAGCAACTTAAAATTGCTGTTTTATAAGGTTTTATAGCTTAGTAGCATCAATTCCATTTCCAAACTTTAAGTTAGTATAAGAAGAAAAGACTAACCTAATTAGTCCTACTTATTGGTGGTTTGCCAGACTAGCACAGTGACTGCACCGTCTCCACCCAGCTCACCACCTAAATCCATGGGCCTGGACTCTCCCAGACACACCCACAAAAGCGGATCTTGGATAAAGAGTTCCTGCTGCCCCTAACATTCTGTTCTGAGGGACTGTTCTTTGGATCTCCCAATCATTTCCTTCCAGTTTCCCTTTGGTGATGTTTTCCTAAGCTTCCTATGTGGGGTCTCTGTTTCTCTCTGTCTTGTCTGTGTCAGCTCGGTTGAGCACCCTGAAACACCTCACTTCCTACTGTTTGTTTCTGTTTCTGCTTCCTTCTCTTCCCGACTCGTCTGGATGAGTTTTTCTGGTATCAAGTCAGGTTTCCTTTCACATCCAGCTTTGGTTCATCTGTCTCCCTAGTGCCTACCTTCCCAGTCTCAACACCCACTAAGAGGTTTTCTCATATTACATGTAAGTAATGAAGAGTAACAGCAAGGAAGTGACCCAGGGCATTAACCAATAACTGGGATTCGAGCCTCAGCATGTACTGACAATTGGGCCACTCTGTAAAATCAACAATACATATTATAAAAAGGAGGGGTTTGTTTTGTTTTCCTGGTCGATAAACACTTGCGGAAAGAATCTATGACATTTTCCCTTCTTCATACAAAAGTAATCATAGAAAAATGTACAGCATCATTTTAAGCTACCTTCTAAAATGAAGCTTACTTATGGCATATAATGTTACATGAATAAAGCAGGACATAGAATTCTATTGTTTACATGATCACAACTATGATCACGTAAACACACCAAAATTTAATAGTAGCTGCTTTGGGGGTGGCAGAATGATAGGGCTGTTTTTCTATTCTAAAATTTCTAATTTTTCTACTGTGAGCATTTATTACTTCTGTAATTACAAAAGACAAAATTAATTTATTTTTTCTAAGCGTAACAATATGACGCTTAGAACCTCCGGCACTTGCATCAAGCTCTCTCTCCGCCAGCCAAAGAGCAGATACGGCACCACTTCTGGCCCAGCACTTCACGGTACCGAGACTTCACAGGCACGAGGAGGATGCCAGCCAATTCCACCACCACTGCCCCTAGGGTCTCTACCTCCCTACCACCTTCTCCCACGGGGAAAGCTAAACATGCTCTGAGCTCTTGTCGTAACATGTCAGTTTTACCAATCCTTCATTCTTCCATCCAAATGGTCATACAATACACAGCTTGAGCCAGTAAAGTTCAAGTTATCTTCAGTCCAGTGCAGGCAGCGGCTGATAAATTACTGCAGGAAAGTCAGTTTCAACATGAGTGTCACTAAATCTGGGCTGTCCCGTACAACCTCACTCACACTTGAATATCACTTGCTAAGGGAGCAGGAGTGTCACCCTCCAGGGGCTTCTGTAACCCACCTGAGACACTGGCACTCTTGTTTCACAGTCCTCAGGCACAAACTTAACTTTTAACTGGAAATCTGAGTTTCTCATCAGGCACATGGCTTTATTTTTTCAGATTCAACCTTTCAAAAGAAGAGTGTGCGAGACAACAACTAACCAAGCTGCTTCCGGCTTTGCCAATCCAGTGATGGCTTATGCATCTTTGTTTGCAGCTGGTATTCCAACGGGGCAGCCAAAGCTCACCCTCTCCACTGTATTTCCCAGAGGTTGTCCACGTTTCCCGCTAGATGTCCGCATCACTTCTCCCTGGTACAACATTCACAGCTGCCCACTGTTGCGCTTCTATTCCTTAATCATATTTAGCCCCATATCCTTGAGCCAAATGGACCCTTCCTTCCTTTTAATTTCCATATTGACCCATTTCATTTACCTTCTCTTCTACCCTTTCTTCCAAATGCTTTGCCCTCTCCCCGCACCCTACTTGACCAGAATGTGAAGGCACTGCACGCTGAGGAGTCTCACTCTTCACTGTGGCAGCGACAGAATTGGACCCCAGCGCTCAACTCATACTCTCCCCTTTGAGCAAAAGGCCAAGCCCTCACAGTTATCCACAGAGAGCGGGGCCCTCACTTCTGGACTCACCATAAATGTAATCTTACTATCACTACTCACTACTGTGGTGGTTCGGGGGCGCCAGCTTGGATGAGGTTACCAGCTGTTACCCACCGGAGACTTTATTCTTCCGATCAGTAGTCATTTTCAGTGTATAAACTAATGGTGAGCTGGTTCCTGATGCTCATGGGCCAACGACAGCAACACAAAGGGAGCTTACTCCGGTGCTTCCCTGTCCAGTGCAAAAAATAAAGTTCAAAGGCAGTTCCTCAGTCACACTGGTCACACGTCACATGCTATATAGACATATGTGGCTACCTGGCTATATCTGAATAGCGCGGATACAGAACATGCCCGTCATCACAGAAAGTTCCACTGGAACGGCGCTGATGTCGTTTATGAGATCGCGCTAAACTCACGTCACACCATTTTGAATAATATCAATCAGCAAAGCCATATACCTCAATGCCACGTTTATCAGCACTTCCTTAGAGACCAAGCAGAATATAAGCACATATAAAGTAGAACGGTTTAGAAGCGCCCATGGGGAAAAGCCATTTCCGGTTCCAGACACCAGCGTACCACCTGATTCTATTATGTTCTTTGCATAAAATCAGGTGACCTTTTCTAATCCACCAAGTTTAAATGAACAACAAAGCCAATGTTCGCACAAGGGATAACCATTCATAGACCTTCTCATAAATCACCGGATTAATGTCATACACGCTCATCTCTCTCAAATTCTTTATCACATCCCTCCTCAGACACGACATTATTGACAAAACACCCCGATTAGGTCAGGCTACTGCAATTTCCATAACATGCGCCTTCTTACCCAGCAAGGATACCGGTTTGAGAACAGAGTGAATTTTTGCAGCCTAACATGAAAATAATCCTGCTATCTAATACTTTTCACAGCCAGCACTCCTCCCCCACCAGCAACCTGTCTCGGTAAACATTCTTCAAAGCGAACATTCCTGGGAGCATGATGCAATCTGGAGATGAGACATCCTGCATGCGTGAGCAGCAGTCGAGCTCTGGGCTTCAACAGCCCGCGACACTCATCCACGTGGGCACGTTTGCTTTCATTTCTCCTTCCTCTTCCCCTCTTCTGGAAGTAAATCATTCCTCTTACCTTCTATAGCAGAAATATTAAAGGTGTGCACAAAGCCCGGTATGATCTAGTTTCTATTCCAATTTCAGTAGTACCTCACACAAGGAGAGCCAGAAAGCACCTCTGGCTTGTGGCCAAACTACAAGCAGCACAGCCAACCGATGCTGAGGGTGCTTCCTCCTCACCCTGCTTTATTCTTGTAACTGCTTTGTTGCATGCCTGCACTCCCCAGGGAGCCCCCTGCACCGCCAGGCTCCGCAAGCCACCCACCTTCGCTACTAAGTTCACCCAGGGAGCTGTCTTGCTTTTCCCTGATTTCACATCAGCCCAAGCACTTGGTCACTGCCATAGCCACCACCACACCCCTGCCACTCCCAAGACTGCTCTGCCCAGGCACCTTGCAGGTGTGTGAGCTGCTTCAGCTTCACTGAGCCTGAAGAAACCAACTGGGCAATTTCTGGATTATCTGCTTCCCACTTATCAGCCCCAGACCATCCAAGTGCCCGGACGAGGCATCTGCTGATAGCCCAGCCTGTGCATGTCCTCAAACCCCCAAGAGCTTCATCGGGCTCTAACTCAAAGGTTAAGTCTGGAGCCCTGATTAGCCCTGAAGAATTAGAAAATGCCCGAGGAGGAGATTTGGGGAGGTGCCCCTTGGGGAGTGGTGAATTACAATGCTTGTGAGCAGACAAGAATTCCCAGGGCCAAGGGGAGAAATACTTTCCCCTTGCCAAGGGAGCTCCTGGTTCCTTTGAAGGGACACCCACATCAGATCCATGTCCCAGAATAAGCGTCTGGTCTTTTCCTGAGGCCAGGGGATAAGATCACACAGGCTCAGCTCCTAAGGGGACCCCCCTATCGGGTATCAAAATAGGATAGTGGTAGGGCTTCCCTGGTGGCGCAGTGGTTGAGAGTCCGCCTGCCGATGCAAGGGACACGGGTTCGTGTCCCGGTCCGGGAAGATCCCACATGCCGTGGAGCGGCTGGGCCCATGAGCCATGGCCGCTGAGCCTGCGCGTCCGGAGCCTTTGCTCCACAACGGGAGAGGCCACAACAGTGAGGCCCACGTACCACAAAAAAAAAAATAGGATAGCGGTAAACTTGGGGATTCTGAGGCCAGACAGGATGAAGTTATGAGTCTCAACTGCCCCATTTACCCTCTACCAGTGGGCTCAGTCGCCATCACCTGAAACGGAAGCTGGTAGTGCCAACCTCATAGGAATAACAAGGTAACATATGACAAGCCCCGAGCCAACATCTGACTCAGAGTAAAACTGTCTAGAAAAGCTTGGATTGCTTTCTTTGTTTTGATTTGTTTTCTTTTGTTTTTTAGAGTGTAAATGGAGATTGAATGCCTGAAGTCATAGTATTATAACTGATGCTGCAAAAAAATTTTACCTGGGTGGGTTTCAAGAAATAGACAAGGCTCCCAGGAAGGAAGATTTTATTTCTAAGTAGATTTTCTTCTTGTCGCCTGCATACCTGGGTCTGTGATACCCCCATATGCATGCTGGGGGGAACAATATTTTGGAACATACCCAAATATAGACTGTCCTGGTCTTCATGTTCATTCAGTTGAACCACTGGGCTTTTCACACGCTGGAAAAGATAAAGTCAGGGGGCTTTTTTACAAGTTACTTACTTGATAACAGTAATGTTTATTTTTGCAAATGAAAAAACAACCTAAGAAAACATCAGTAAAGACATGTTACATGTGTCACCACACGTAAACAGAAAACTAGTCTTGTACGTAATATTAAGAGCTAGAAATAAGGGAAGAATCTGCCCCAAGCTGATGCATGCCTAAAAGCTATCCATAGGTTATTTTATATTCAGAGAATATCTCCCAAGTTCATTCTTGCAATGGCATTGTTGGCAAGCATCTGTAGATATCATCTTCAAGTACAAATTTTTGGAAAAGGTATACCGTCGTCTTGCATATACAACTATGACCCAGAAAGACAGCTAGGTTTGCTCATTAAGAGTAGAGATCTAAAATTCGATAAAGGAAGCAATTTCAAGTTATTCTGAATGTGCCCTGGGACATATCCCTGAGGGGGTTTTTTTGCTTTGGGTTTTTTATCCTATGTTTATTACTGCTAGGTCTTCACTTCTACTTCAACTCTGGAGAGAAGCACAAAGATGAAAATGGGCAGGGAATCATTACCTTTACATTCTCCTCTCCAGGCGATGATCTGCTGGACACCGAATTCTTAATCTCTGCAAAAGGAATCATTCTTATCAGGATCTGCTGATAGGAATTTCCATTAAAAAAAAAAAAGGAAGAAGAATAAAAAGGAAAATAAAAAAAGAAACTAGATGACAAATGCAAATGAGTTGCTCAGAGCCGTCTGTGTGGAACTAGGTTTTAGATTAGGCTTCTTAAAAATCAACTCTCCGAAGAGCAGAGTATCTGATAACCTGACAGCCCACGCTCTGGTATTATTTGTGTGGACCAAGATGTAAACAAGTCCAGGAGCTCTCACAGGAAATCCTGAGGAAGACAATGATTGTTAAATAAACAAATGCCCCTGATTCAGAAGGAAGGCTGTGCACTGACCGAAGCCTCTTCAAAACAGCACAGATTCTAAGGACGTGACTCGTACCCACCTGAGGAAATCCCACGTCTGCTTCCTCAAGTGCCACCGATTTCATGTTTCAAGCGAGCCTAATTCATTCTAGATGAGGTTTGGTTTTCCCTTGTCCATTGTTTAATGTCAAGAACATCAGCACAGCCCTTGGGCTGGGACCTCAGACAGTGCCAGCCCCATGCACACCGGGGGCCTTCGCTCTGAAAAGAGGTTTTCCTGGAAGCATCAGTGGTCATGATGTTCTGGGATGAACAGAAGGTCCACTTAAGGTGTGCTTTTCTCTGTGTCTTGATTGATTGGTTTTCTTCCCAAATACTCAGTTGCCCGTAAACAAGAGCCACCGTTATTGAAATAACCACCAAAAGTAGGTTTGGGCCTAAGGAAAACAGAAGTGTTGGGCGCTCCTAACAAGGGCAGCTGGATGGAAATCTTCACCCTGAATTTGTATTAATATACAACACTGTGGGCCCAGGCCCTCTTCTCGACCCCTCAGCTTCCCTGCCCCCCAGGCCCTGCTGGATGCCAGTTCTGGGGAGCCCCTTAGTTTCCCCACCAGGTCCATTAACTAGGCATTCCCTCCTACACTTTGCCACTCCTGTTAATTTCAGTCACGTGAGGCCTCAAACCTCCAAGTGGATTTATTCAAGCCCTTCTTACTGCCTGGCAACAATGCCAGTTTCCATCCATGTTTCTGCTTAGAAAAAGTATAAGGTTTTCGTTTAGGTGGCTTTCCATGATGAATCTTAACAAGGTAAGGATGGAGCAGAGAAGTCAACAGACCCAAAGCCATGATGTTTTTTTTTAAAATCTGCATAACAATAACTTTGAATTTGCTTTATATCACACAAGTTAGTAAGATATCTGCCCTCCACAACAGTATATTGCTCTTGAATTCATAATGCATATTAGCTTCTATGATGAAAAATGAAAGGGTGATAGCCTCAATTTCATGTGGTCATGTCAACTGACCTCTACAGGGAGTAAGGACAAGGCTGTAGCTGACACCCAGCCTGGGCAGCCTGTGCTCCTCAGCAACCCCACCTACCTTTACATGCACACCCCACATAAGGCCTCCAGGTGGCAGCAGAGTACCATCTGCAGAACAAGAGGGCCCGCGATGGGAATGTCAAAATGAGACACCTTCTTCACCCTTCAAAAGCCTGTTGTTTAAGCACCGAAGTCCAAAACACTATATTAAGAGAAAGTTTTCGTTCTACTGCACAGATGCAGAAAACTGATGTGAAGCACCTACTATAGTGTTTACCATATGGGAGCACAGCAGGTCTTCTGTTTTAAAATACATGTACCCAAATCCTAAAAATTGGGTGAAGGAGGGTAACTAGAACTAAAGTTTCAACAGGCACATCTGCATAGACAGCAAGAGAGTCACACACATTTTTACTGCCCATCACTGGATATTCCTTTAGAGACATTTCAGACCATATGCTTTTAAATGATAACAATTCTGCATTTCTAAAGAATTCTGTACCTACAACACTGATGCAGAAGAATAATACACATTTTATTCAAGACTGCTGATGAAGAAGGCTCTATCGTCAGGTAATCCACCTGTGACGACAAAGGATGTGTTCACCCAGTAATATGTTCAGAGTCCACTCCAGTGGTATGTTCAGATTCCAGCTCCCTACCCCTCTCAAAAGGCTAGTCTTCATACACTGCCAGCCTACATTTTCCTTACAGTCTAATGCAATTTTGTTCAATATTCAAACAAATACTACAAACTATGTTAAAATAGACGTCTTTATAAAACGTATAATCATTTTTAAAACAACTTTCAAGGTTATAAAATTATCTCAAAATCATTAAAAATATTTGTGGGACTTCCCTGGCAGCGCAGTGGTTAAGAATCCGCCTGCCAATGTAGGGGACACGGGTTCGAGCCCTGGTCCGGGAAGATCCCACATGCCGCGGAGCAACTAAGCCCGTGCGCCACAACTATTGGGCCTGAGCTCTAGAGTCCACGAGCCACAACTACTGAGCCCATGAGCCACAACTACTGAAGCCCGTGCGCCTAGAGCCCATGCTCCGCAACAAGAGAAGCCATCACAGTGAGAAGCCTGTGCACCGCAACGAAGAGTAGCCCCCGCTCACCGCAACTGGAGAAAGCCTGCGCACAGCAACAAAGACCCAATGCAGCCAAAAAAATTTAAAAAATAAACTTAAAAAAAATTTGTGACAGGATAATCCTGTATCTTTAATTAATCTAGGATGATACAGAACTATATCTTAGAGCTTTTAAAGAATTTGGCACTCCTTCCACCAGAGTTTAATTAAATTGCTCCAGGAGAGTTTCTGCTAAATGACGAGGATCCTTTTACACTCACCCACTGCACCACCAACTGCATGGTGCAATCAAACCACTCATTGCTATAGCAACCTTCAGCAGATAATGATATCAGTAACCCCAAGCTATTCTGTTTTAAAGGCCTATTAATCTCCCTTTCAAGGCCTACCCAGAAGTAAGGATCTCCACCTCCTAAATCAGATTTGCCAAACATCATAAACATGTTTTTTATTGCCATACTATAATGGACCAAGAAATAATCTCTAATATTCATGTTCACCAGGGACACTGCACTAGCAAACAGCATAAGATCAATACCAGTGTCTTGTTAGGAAACAGATTAGCCTAATAGAGCTCAACTCTGGGCACAAGTCATACCGTCTCCTTTTGAGAAATGGGACCATGGAGGCTGGACTTAAGCAAAGAGAAAGCTTAAATGGAAAATGCAGGGTGCTCAGTATTCTCCTTCAGCTACAATTTGCTGTGTCATCTGACTCCTCCCCCAGGAAGGAGGCAAAAAGGATCTCGATCAGAGCCAGCCAGACAACTACTGCTGCTTCACCCCGACCCTCAGGTTCAGCTCTCCACGATCAAGTCCCCAGCTGGGTTAGACATGCAGGGCAGCATCAAAAGCACAAAGGAAAACACGGGTCACGCTCTCAGCTTCCTCTGTCTGCCCCATAAATGCCCAAAGGGACTCATAGGGGTAGTTCACAGTCTTTGAATGAATCCTCTTCTCCCAATAGACTATTAGCTCTGGGAAGGCTGGATCCAAATCAATTTAAGCCCAACACCTGTATCTCCAGGGCCAAGCAGGGTGCCTAGCATATTACAGATGCTGAATAAATGTTTCTCTCCTCCATGTAGATCTGATGGCCCAAAATAACTGATGAGATGCAATAGATCTTTAGGGACAAGAAAGGGAAAGTTGTTTACTTTATTAAATTACTAATTCAAATACTCCAATACCGGAGCTATTTCATCACAGCTTCTGAGCTGCCGGCTGGATGAGACAGATGAATGTTTTTCCCCTGGCTTCCTCCCACCCCTCCAGCTCTGCAAGCCCAAAAGTCACCCTTTCCTCTCTAGTTACGCATTGGAGTTTCACTAAGAACTTCACTTCACGAGTCTCCTTAATATTTTACCCTAGTGTGCGTGTCTGATTCACAACTGCTAGAGAATTAAAATGGCAAAGGGAAAAAATTGGAAAAACCATCTACCGCTCTCAATTCACAGGCTATTATAACACTCTGATCTTTTGTTTCAGTATCTCAATTACTCCCTTTTTTTTTTTTCTAAAGGTGGGAGTACTAATCCCACCTTTACTAATGCCAACTGATAGCTGTTGGCATTCCCAGTATAAATATGGACTGGGAGAAACAATGAGGCACTTATCAATAGAAATATCAACATGAGCCCTGTTAGTCCATGAGTCCCAACGTTCCATATAATTTAACAAGCTCAACCGGGCCCCCAGTGATCCGGGCCTCCAGGATCTGCAGTCAGGGAGAGGATGCCAAGGCGAGAGAAGACCTCAAGCAACTCAAAACATGCTCTTTTACAATATAATTTTTACATTTCTACTCTGAATTCTTTCAGAAAAAAATTAAGACATCTTTTTTGAAATACGTAGTGTTTTTTTTTTAATTCAAATTATTCGTGACACTTTTTTGAGTCACGAAAGTAATTAAGAAAACTTGAAAGGGACTGAGGAAAAAAATCCATAAATCCACCATTAATGGTTTAGTATATTCCCTTCACACATATACACATATATATTTGTATTTGTATATATATGTATGTATATACATATATGCACGTATATACATGTATATATATGTATGTATGTATACATATATATAACAGCTTTGAGGTATAATTCAATACCATACTATTCATCTATTTAAAGTGTACAATTCAATGATTTTTAATATACTCAGAGCTGTGCAATCATCACCACAACCAGTTTTAGAACATTTTCATCACCCCAACAAGAAAGCCCATACCCATTAGTACTCGCTACCCATTTCTCCCCGACCACCACCGCTCCCACCCCAGCCCTAAGCAACCACTAATCTACTTTCTGTCTTAATGGATCCCATTTTGGATACTTCACAGAAATGGAATTATACAATATGTGGTCTTTTGTAACTGGCTTCTTTCACAAGGCATGTTGTCAAGGTCCATTTGTGTTATAATGTGTCTGTATCTCATTCCTTTTTATTGCCAAATACTACTCCATTGTATGGATAGATCACATTTTGTATATCCATTCCTCAGCTGATGGACTTTTTGGATTGTTTCCATTTGGGGCAGTTATGAATAATGCTGCTTTGAGCATTTGTGTGTAAGTTTAAGGAGATCTATGTTTTTATTTCTCTTGAGTATATATCTAGGAGTGTCATCACTAGGTCATATGGTAACTCTATGTTTAATATGCTTTTATAATATAGATTTTTTACATCTAGAGTGTGCACTCTCTCCCACCCTCCCCACCCCCCACCCCCATAAGATCTCAAACAGTCAAAAATTAAGTCATGGAGTAAAATAAAAGATATCACCCTCAGCCCCCAAATTTGGTGGCAACTAGCAACTAAGCAGAAGCTCTAAATCATTATACTTCAAGCTGAGGTCAGGACAGAATTTTCCTAATTTACTCAACTGCTTGAATAAAATGAGGCAAAGTCATCTTTCAACAATATAAACAAGATTCAGTTTTCTCTTTGGAATCCTTTTATGTCCCTAAGATTTCACACTTAGAGTCTATTTCAATTCAGGGGGAAAAACTCCTTAAATATACCTTCAACTTATAAGCTTATTTCAAGTATTAGACTCCTCAGTTGATATGCTTAGTAAATGCTTGTCCTTCCTCCTAACCTGCTAATCGGACCCAGCTGGAACAAAGTATCCATAGCAGATGGGAGCAGAATCCGTTGTATCTAGGTGAATTCTGAGGAATCTGAGATCCTTTCCAGCTCAAACTAGGATTCTTTAATTCTGTGATGAACTGGGGGAGGCAAGGTGGAGAATTTTTCTTTATATGAAAATACTAATATTATTATAACAATATACAAAATGAGCATCATATCAGCTTGAGCTCTTATTTTGGCCTTTTAAGGATGAAACTCATTCTCTTCTGCAGGCAGGAGGAGAACATGGACTGGCAAAGTCAGTCTCTAAAAGAAACAGAGAGAAGACTGAGCCTCTCTGTCAAATGAAAGAAGTACAGGTGACTTCCTGGGGCTAGGAAGTACATTCTACGGGTATGGAGTGTAACTGTCTTGCAAATGTCCAGGTACCTAGCTTCTAGGCAGCAACACTGACCAAGCCCTTGGATGGATATTCCACAGTGAGGCTAAGATAAGAGCTGTGTATCCAGCTGAGTAATCACCCCTGCAGAACAGCCTCCTTAATTGCTGTCCTAAATCCCCAACACCTCAAGTACCAGCCACCCTGGTTAAAGGACCTGCATCTTAATAAGACATTGGAATCATATTCAACAGTTCTAAAAAGACATTGGGCCACAGTATTCAAAATGAAAAATCTTGGAAAGGAAATTTTGCATGGATAAAAGACTTCTTGGTTTTCCCAATAATATCTCACAGGAGATATTCAAATAAGGAGAATCTATCATATGATATCACTCATATGTGGAATCTACAAAAAGGGTACAAATGAACTTATCTACAAAAGAGAGACAGAGTTACAGATGTACAAAACAAACTTACGGCTACCAGACGGAAAGGGGAGAGGGATAAACTGGGAGATTGGGATGGACATATACACTCTACTGTATATAAAACGGATAACTAATAAGAACCTACTGAATGGCACAGGGAACTCTACTCAATACTCTGTAATGGCATATATGGGAAAAGAATCTAAAAAAGAGTGGAGATATAGAGATATATAAAACTGATTCACTTTGCTGTACACCTGAAACTAACACAACATTGTAAATCAACTAGACACCAATAAAAATTTTTAAAAAAAGGAGAATCCACCACACAACTCCCTCTTCCCATTTCACTCACGTAGAGCACACAGAGAAGAGCTGTACCCCCATCTAAGGAATATTCAAGCAGAAAATCTGCTCACCTGGTCACCGCGAGGTGAAGAGCTGTGTCCTGATATCCCAGCACACACAAGATCACCACTAAGTCCGCTCTAGCCACGTGCTATAACTTGCACTCATCACAAGATAGTGTTGGCTAAGCGTCCATAGTCAGATACTGATCAAGGTGCCCCACCTGTATTTTCTCATTTAAACCTTATTTTGAAGGAAGTATGAAATGACACTCCCACTCCACCATTTTCCACAAAAGGAAACACAGCTGAGTAACTTGCATCCTGTTCAGAAGCCAGTTCGTGGCAGAGCTGAGGTTTTCAGCAGTCTGCTTGTTGCCGATGTGTCATCAAGACCTGTCCCTGCATGTGGGTCACAGTCTCCCATCGTAAGGACTTTATGAGACAGGTCGGTCACATGGAGGAGAGCTCGTTTCAAGGCAACAATTCCAATTTTGCACTTTTCCATCACACAAAAGCTGGAGAGAACTCTAGAGCAGCAGTCCGAAGACTAAATAGGAAAACAGTCTGTTAGAGAAGGGTGGTGGGTATCTACAGTGTGGTGGGCAACAATTTACCCACCTGAGTTCGGACTGCCTGGGCAAGCTGTGTCACCTCACACAAGTTATGTGACCTCTCTCTGCTACCACCTCCTTGTGCACAAAATGGGGAGAATTGATTCCTGACTCCCAGAAATGTCCCTCTCTCCATGGTCACTGGGATGTGTGCTCCTTGAGTGTGCAAACTTGGCTCGGTTTCCAGCTGCGTCCCCAGCGCCTCGAGCGGTGTTCGTCACTCCACAAAGGCGCGAGTGAAATTCAATGGAAGTAAACTCCATGAGATGAGGGCTTTTTTCTCTTTGCCTTTTTGGTCACTGCTTCATCAGAAAAGACTTACTGAATGGGTAAGTCAATGGGCCTGTAGGGCTCACGTCCGCCTGCCTAGAGTGGGCCTTGCGTTTGGACCCATGGCCTCTCGCACGGGATGGGGAGGAGGAAGCCCCGCTGAGCCCACTGGGAGCTGCTGCCTCAGCCCTGAAGGAGATGATTTTGCCCTCTCCCTTTGTGACTGGCACTCATGTTCCAATCCCTACTCCTTATGTCCTCGCTAAATGAGAACGTGGAAGATAAGTAATGGGGAGAAGTGAACACAGTAAAGGACTAGTCACATAAAAGTCGAGACAGCAAATTACACAGGGTTTTTTTAAAACTCCAAAATAATGAAAGAAAATGGATTCATACAGTGAGTGATCAACAGTATTGCAATGGTTGCTTGTCTTATGGCCCCATAGACTCTAGGCAGGCAGCAGCCTCCTGAAAAACATCAAAAAGTACAGTGCGGGGCCTTGGTCCGGGGGGATCCCACATGCCGCGGAGCGGCTGGGCCCATGAGCCATGGCCGCTGACCCTGCGCGTCCGGAGCCTGTGCTCCGCAACGGGAGGGGCCACAGCAGTGAGAGGCCCGCGTACCAAAAAAAGAAAAAGTACAGTGGGCTGTGTGGCGAGGCATGGGTGATCTCAGTACTCAAGATGACCATGAGTAGTTTTAAAAGTGTCTCCCTAGCTCCCTCCCAGTGTGAGCATTATGTACTAATAGATGGAGAGAACCCACATGATCGTGAAAAAGGAGGGCATAAGCTTAAAAGAAAGGGCAGGATCAGGGGAGATGAGGAACAGCAACATTTCCAAAGCACCTTCCACAGACCACTTTCATGAGACGCTGAGAGCTAAGAAAAAGGGATTCTCCCATGATCAAGTTAGAGAACTGTGAGGTTAAACAAGAAACACAGGTTTCTTGACTTCAAGCCTTAACTAGAACCTACAAAACGTTAAACGTATTCTCAGTTTCCAAAAGGGGGGTTTCATATATAGCATTTTCTACTTATTTGGACAAAGAATACTTATTTCTCAGAGCATCTTCCAACGTTGGTGTTCGGTACAATGCTCTTTAGGAGCTCCTAGAGTAGGAGATCAAATAACGACAAAGGCGGCAAGGGACAAAACGGAGTCAGTTGGTGGATCACTACATACTCATAATTAGCTTACTCATCTGAACACAGTGAAAATGAGGTGACCTTTTGGCCATATAATCCATTTGGAATAACATCTCATCATTCTGGGAGGACAATTACGATCATGAAATTATGGAAACATAATTGGTTCAGAGACAATAATAAAACCATTTATCACACCACCAGAGACAAAGTAAATTTCCAAGCTAAAGGTATTATAATCTTTTAATCAATGGCAGCTACAGATACACACTTAAAAGTTCCCTTCCTACCCACTGCCCCAGGAGGCAGAACATTATCTATTAAGAATCTTCTGTGAGATCTCAAAGGGAAAGTTTGCTTTGGGGGTTAAAGGGGAAAAAAAAAACAAACAACCAAGCTCTTAACACTCAAAATGTTTTGTTTTTCCAGTTGAGTCACCGGCAGGCTCATGAATGAACAAAAGCTAATTGAATGTTTTCACTTTAGGTGAATCCTGCCCTCTGCTGGAATGTGCACACAGTTTCTAACATGTCCTCCAAACGTATACAGATAAAAGCAAGGTCTACAAGGTCTGTAAAATATACACGTTAATTACTTGGCGCTAGAGAACTTGAGTTTCTGTCCAAATTCTTTTGCTTATTGGTTGAGTGACTTCAGCCCAGCTGGCAGCCAGGTGTATTAACTTGCCTGGCCCCCTGGGCCCATCAAACTCAACCTGTCTAAAACTGAGTAGGTATTTTGTCACGATCCTGCTTCCTGTAAGGCCTGTCCCACCAGGAATGGAAGAATCACCCTTCTCCCTTGCCACTGACACCCACCTGACATCCTACACCTTCAGGACAGTATCCATCGGTCCCTCTGTCTCCAATCTCATTATACGGCTATGGTGCAGACTGTCTTCTGTATTTCTCTCAGCAGCCCCTGGCCCCTCCAACCTATTCTTCACGCTCTCACAGAGTGACCTTTCTAAATAACAACCTGATCTAATTTGCTTAAAACAGTTCCCAGAGCTGTCAAGGTGGAGTTCCAGTTCCTTGCCTTGTGTACAAGCCCTGCTGATCTGCCTCTCTTTCAGGCCTATGTTCCTAGCATCATATACACACCCCTATACTCCAGGACCACAAAACAACTTGCATCTCCCCCAACGCATCATCTGGTTCAGGGCTCTGTACTGCATGTAGTCCCATTGTCTAGAATTCCCTTCCCTCCCTTAGATCACAGCTCCAGGGTCACCTCCACCAAGAAGCTTCCCATGACCACCATCACAAGCCACAGAGTTCTCACAGTATTACTTGCCTATGACTCCTATAGCACTTATACTGTGCTGGGACAGCTTGTTTTTCTGCACTAGTCCCAAACTGTCAGTCCCTTGAGGGCAAGAACTTAGAATTTCAGCACTTGTTTAGACCTCACTTTGTTCTAAGTCAGTTTGGAGGTGGATTACAAGGGAAGAAAAATGTATACAATGATAGAGTAAAAATCAGGAGTTGATTTAAAAAAAAAAAAAGGAAAAGCAAGAGTGAAGGCTTAAGAAATAAGGGTAATATCAAAACGCGGTCAGCAGTACCCTACAAATTTGCAACCGGCAGGCCAGAAACTTAGCACCAGGTTTACCAGCCAACTAGAAGCAAGAAACCTGATCAGTTACTGTCAGAGTAGTAAAAGCCAAGCCCAATGCTCAGGAGATGACAGCGCTCGTGACATGAGCCCTGAGTTTTCTCCCACGGGTCTGCAGGAGAAAGTGTGAAACTCACCACCACCTCCTTGGGCAGGTACGGCAAGCTGCAGCTCCCTCCACGCAGCCAGCGCACCACCCACAGGGGAGAGCAGTGAGGGCAACTCCACAGGGGCCCAAGCGGTGCAGCTTGGGTGGGAAGCTCAACTGGTTGGCTTAACCCGGGACTGAGTGCAGGTGCGTGGGGCACACACACTTAGAACAACCGGTCTTCCAGCTGTCGACACTTGTGGCTTGGGAACAGGAGTCTTGTCCTATTTTTTCTCCCTAACCCCAGCATCTAGCATGCTGTGTCTCAGCCCTATCAGACTATTGTCGCTTTACATGAACAGATATTTTGTAATGTCTGCTCCACTGATCTGAAATTAAGTAGATAATATAACCCTACCCCCAGACATAAATAAACCTAACCTCGCATTTAATTTCAAAAAATAAAAAGCACTCTAAAATATGAAGCAAAAGGATCGTAATTGATAATAAGATAATATGTATTAAAACCTTTGCCCTGACTACCCTGGAAGACATAGTGATGTATGGTCAGATTCCTAAAACCACTGGGTTTTGGAAAACAAAAAACAAAACGACAATCCGTTCCATATAAACAGTACAGGAGTATTCAAGAACAGAGGTTAAGATACTCCAGCGAATCAAAACCCGTGTTTATTACTAGGACTTGCTAACAGATCAGACCTACTTGCATACATTAAAGGGGAAAGAACCTGAATAGAAGTAGAGATCACATGCCCAGACAAACTGCCAAGTTAGAGAAAACAACGAAGTACGATATTCCTGCCTACAAGCTGGGTGTTAACGTCCAGGTGCGCCATCAACACGACTCCTCGTTATGACGTGGAACAGAGTAGTGACAATGTATTTTAAACATACACCTCTTGCTGTGGACGCCCACCTCGAGCAGATTTGTACATTCAGTCTCTGAAGCTCCATCAGGGCTGTGCAGGACAACCTGGGTTGGGTAGGGCCGTCTGTACCCTGAAGAACCCCCAGCGCGCCCCCTCCTGTCACCTCTACATGCCAGTGGTGCTCCCCAGAACCCATGGCAACAAAGACACCCTCACGGCCTCCATCCTCTAAGACCCCCTGAGCCAGCACAGAGCAGGAGCTCCACACAGGTGGAGCGAGCTGGAGAACAGGTGAGTGACGGAGGACTGAACGGAACGAACAGACTGAACTTGGAAATGAGGGGAACACTCTCTGCGTGTCAGGAGAGGTCCCCAAAGATCAGGAATGTGGGAGGAACCTAGTAAATGCTAACCGAATGAAAAGTGGAAACACACAGTACCTTGGTGCGGCGCTGCTGGAGGACCCTGGGGCCCAGTGGCACCCCAGCACCCTGCTCTTGCCTCCCTCAGCTCCTGCTCTTCTCCACCACACACTTCAACTCCCAGGTGACTAGTTAGTTCTGAGCTCTTTCTGCGTTCCTGGGGTTGGGAAGGAACATGCGTACCTTCTTCGGTTTCTGCAGTGCTGGAGGGCATATCTGATTTTTCCTCTGACCTGGCTTCTTGCTCTTCAAGAGCCTAAGAGAGGAAGGAAAAAAAAAAAAATCACTGAAAGCCATTTGAGGCTTCAGATAAGCAACAAGAGATGAAAATCACAATCGAGCATCTCAGAGCCGGGACAGGCCAGAGGCATGGCCTGGAGAGGCACAGGCAGATAGGGTGGTAAAGCTGCTGGGAGAACATGTAAGCAGCACCCCGGATGACATGAGAGACAGCGGGAGGAACCAGAGACAAGGGCCAAAACTGTCCCTGCCACTAGTCCTCGCTGCTTCCCCAGATCACACCACCAGAAGGTTCTCAGGAACATGACGCATGAACCAAAAGGGGGACAGAGAACAGAAAATCTTGAAACCTGTAAGGACTGCTGTTTGACGCATCTGCCCACCTAGACCAACCTCCATCCACACCCTAAGACACAGGAATTGGGGGCCTGGAGATGGGGGTAGGACCACTATCACAGGCAGGACCCAGGATGAGCTACACGTTGGTACATGCTGGTGCAGGCTGTCCCTGGCCAAGACTGAGCTGTGATCTGTAGAGAGAAGATGCCTTTAGAGCCCTCTGTATTTTCTTTTCAAATAGATTCCCCACAACCAGTGAAAATGCGAAGAGATGGAATTATGTGTTGATGTGTCAAAAACTGCCCAAGACTGCGTCAGCACACGTTCCAAAACAAATACATGGGTAAACTGAGGCAAGCAACCCTACAACTGACCCAGAGCCCCGAACCCACCCCCGCCGGGCATGTTATTAAGCTCAGCATATCAAGTGCCTTGCTCATGACTATTTCAGGACATCCTGAGGCCAGAGCAAAGAGAACATGAAAATATACATAACTGACCAAATCACAAAGAGGCAGGGAACAAGCAGTACCCGGTCACCCACCCTCTGTGGCTATTAACCGCTCCCAGCCTTACTCCCAGGACACAGTACTCTCTCTTTTAGGGCCCGCCATGGAATTAATGGATGGACCGAAGCAGGTATATGTCTGGAGAGGTACTAAGGAGATGGTAGCATGAGTACCTGGGGTTAAAAGAGGGCTAACCACGCAGGCTCAAGGCCAAAGACAACCACTTACTAGCTTACAGGTTTATTATAAGCGGATATAACTCGGGAACAGCCAGATGGAAGAGATGCATGGGGCAAGGTATGGGGAAAGGGCACGGAGCTTCCACGCCCCTCCTAGCAGGCTCGTCACCCAGTACCTCCACAAGTTCACCAACCTAGAAAGTTCTCCGAATCCAGTCCTTTGGGGTTTTTACGGAGGCTTGCGTTATTACGTAGGCATGACAGATTAAATCTCTGTCCACTGGTGATTAAACTCCATCTCCAGGCCCTTTCCCCTCCCTGGAGGTGGGACTGAAATTTACCACAGGTAACTAGCCCCCATCCTTAGGTGCTTTCCAAAAGTTGCCTCATTAACATAACAAAAAAACACCTTTATCCGCTCCACACTTAGGAAATCCTAAGGGTCTGGGGGCTGTGAGCCAAGAACCATGGACGGAGACCAGATATATTTCTTATTGTAAGTTACAATATCACAGTGTCTTAAAGAACCTCAGCCCCATTCCCTTCTCAGTCTCCCTACGCACTACCCAGCCAAGAGCTTAGGACAGGAAGAACGAAAAAGGGGTGCTGGTACTTGGAACACAAGGCCATCCCACTGCAATGGATTCTTCTTTTATTAAGTGTTTTCCATAAAATTAAAATTTCTGATAAACTGGAAAGTAATCTTCATTTGGTCTTTGTTATTGTAAAGTCCACTACAATCAATTATTAAAGCATCTAGATTTACTCATCCTACATCTCCCCCAATGTCATCAGTAATAATTATCTCAAGTTACAAGTAATCACGAATCCGACCGAAGAAGCTGGAAGTTTTTATAATGCAACGAATGTTCAGAATTTTTGCTTTACATGGAGCATGCTCTCGCCTTTGCAGGAGCTCTGTGGTCTTACTGTAGTCTGAGTGTCCCCTCTAAGGACACACGTGTTGCTGAGCTCTGCCCCTCTGAAACTGCAGGGAGAGGCACTCACCCTGAGTAAGGCTGCTGGGCCTCTGCCCCAGTGAAACAGCCACCCCTGGGGGCCTGGGTGAGAAGCCACAGGGATGGCTGAGAACTTCTGTTTCTTTAAACAGAAAGTACCCTTAAGCAAAATGAGGAGATACTGTATGCCAGAAAATTATCCACTGAACTCCCTAAACCCAACAGAGGTAGTTCACACTCTGAAGAGCATGTTTATTTTAACTATTTAATAAAACCCTATATGGAGTAAGCAATAATCTTGGATGTATAATGTTTCTGGTTAAACCTTCAATTTAGTTATATAAAGCAAACATTTTACAAAAGCCAAAACTGATAAGTACCAATATCAGTTTTCTGATAACAGTAAACTGACTGCTTACTTTGTAAAGCCTATATAGTCAAGAAACTGGTGCTTATTAATGGATGGGCTTGAGGAGCCTGCAGGGGCAGAGGGTTTGCCGGGGGGGTGTCACACGATCTGGTGAGTGAATCCATTATACCCCTGAGCACTCTCGACTAAATTGACTGAAGCCCTTTTACTCAAAAGAACATTCTACTTGATAATAATTAAAATATATGAATATGCTTTACAGTCTTTCAGATTCAACAAAAAAATAAAAATAATGAAGATGAAACATTTTAAACCCTGAGATGGGCATGCTCTGATAACAGTCAAAGCTGATGTCTGGGCCACGGTGGGAGGGGGAAAAATCTCTTTGAAAAAGAACTGGTCTCAAGTGACCAGTCCCCATTCAAGAAGAATCTGTACACTGAAACAAAGGCTTAACTATATCTAAGCCTTAAGAAATCCCAGAAGAAGATATTATTCATTTAAAATAACCCTAAAGGCAACTGCTTTAGATAAGAATTATAATACAGTCAATAAGTTAATAGAAAATACCCAATATCAGAATATTAAACATCAGTGATACTGGTTCATGAAAAGTAAAGGAAACAATATTACACAAATTACTATTTTCTACCTGCCGCCAAAATATCATATAATAATCTTCCTTCTACTGGTGTAACAGTTTCTAATTCCATGTCCCTCAAAGTCCCATTAGAAAAAAAGGAAGTGCTACCCCCAACCAAAATAGTGTTCCCAAAACAACGAGTTTGCTGTCTGCACCCTCAAAGAGCGTGAGTTATTATGTCTTATACCACAATAAAGGGCACAAACCTTGAGGAGAAAGGCTCTATCCCAAAAGTATTTCCTAAAGAGTTTAATATCCGCCTCCAACAAATGCTCGGCTGTGTGATTAAGCGTCAGGGTCAGTGTTTCTGATGAGTGAATATACCGCAGGGAGGCATCTTCGCTGAGCTGCACGCGGGAGAAACCTGGAGAACGTCTGCCCTGGAAGCTGAAACATCACAAATCAAAACCCACGGTCCCAATACCCTTCATTGTCCCTGATATTACAAACCCAACTGGCAAAACAAGCCATAAAAGCTACCTACTGAAGATAGGTACATAAGGTCATGTAAATAGATCATAATAAAGTCATCTTTGTTTTTCCACCTAGAGAAGACGTCAAATGAAAAGCTGTCCACATATATTATATACTATAAAGATTTACGTAATTAATGCAACAATACTGACTTTTAAACATAGTATTTTACCTCATTCTCCCTTTAACCTGAAAAGATGCCTCTGGCCTTAATGGCACCACGTGTAGTACCACAAATTAGCTGGCAGCCGACAGTTTATTAGGCGATTACAGTGGAAAACAGATATGATCTCCAGAGAGCATGGTGAGGTTTGGATGTTACAAACAAGCGAGATACTCACAACACACTGGTCTACTGTTGTAAATCATTTCCTCATGCAAATTAAAACCTGCATAAATTTGATCGTGTTGCATTCTTGAATTCATTCATAAACAAAGGAACAATATTCCCAAACGAAATTCCTGAATATTGGCTTATTTTCCATTCTGTTGTGGTTAAGAACAACTGCACGTTTATTAGCTTTACGTAGGCTTCATGGTTAATGTCATAATATTCTGGATGGCCTATAGGTCATGTAGTAGCAATGGTAAAGAGGCCTCGGGAGGGAGACGCTAGTGCTCCCAGGTTACAGCCTGCCTCAGCATGTTGTCACAGCCCCCAGACGCTCCCAGATTCTTCAGTTCACAGAACTAGCTCTATGTCTCTTTTCTCTTCTTCCATTACCTCATTTTGTTAATCAGCATTTGTATATTTGCAAAATTATAGTATAGCTCCAACCACAAAAATGCTACCTCTGTCACATGGAGTGACAAAAGAGATCCATTAAGAGCACCTGTACTCTAAGATTTGCGGCATCTCCCCAAACTCTTGACACAATTATTTGCAAGGACTTCAGAATCTTCTAGAAAACAACGCCCCATGCCAACTACAAGCCACTGAAGTGAATGATTCAGGCTGAGCAATAAGATTTTTGTAATTAATTTAGAAAATGGAGGCTCCATCACATAATCAAAATTTAGCTTACAGTCTACTTCTAATCCCATCCATGAATGGATTTATTAGACATGTAAACATTTTTTATTTTCATTTTATTGGAGTATAGTTGATTTACAATGTTGTGTTAGATTCAGGTGTACAGCAAAGTGATTCAGTTATACATATACATATACTCATTCTTTTTTAGATTTTCTTCTCTTAAAGGTTATCAAAGAATACTGAATAGAGTTCCCTGTGCTACACAGTAGGTCCTTGTTGGTAATCTATCTTATATACAGTAGTGTGTGTATGTTCATCCCAAGCTCCTGATTTATCCCTCCCTCCAATGTTTCCCCTTTGGTAACCATAAGTTTCTTTTCCATATCTGTAAGTCTGTTTCTGCTTTGTAAATATGTTCATCTGTATCATTTCTTAAATTAGATTCTACGTATGAGTGATATCACATGATGCTTGTCTTTCTCTGTTTGACATACTTCACTTAGTATGATCATCTCTAGGTCCATCCATGTGGCTGCGAATGGTATTATTTCATTCTTTTTTATGGCTGAGTAATATTCCGTTGTGTATATATACCACATCTTCTTTATCCATTCCTCTGCTGATGGACATTTAGGTTGCTTCTATGTCTTGGCTATTGTAAATAGTGATGCTATGAACATTCAGGTGTGTGTATCTTTTCGGATTATGGTTTTCTCTGGATATATGCCAGGAGCGGGATTGCTGGATTATGCAGTAACTCTATTTTTAGTTTTTTAAGGAACCTCCATACTGTTCTCCCTAGTGGCTGCACCAATTTACATTCCTACCAACAGTGTAGGACGGTTCCCTTTTCTCCACACCCTCTCCAGCATTTATTGTTTGTGGACTTTTTGGCCATTCTGACCGGTAAGAGATGATACCTCATCGTAGTTTTGATTTGCATTTCTCTGATAATTAGTGATGTTGAGCTTTTTGGACATCTGTGTGTCTTCTTTGGAGAAATGTCTATTTAGATCTTCTGCCCATTTTTTGATTAGGTTGTTTGGGGTTTTTTTGACATAGAGGATGTATAAACTTTAAAAACACATGTCATCTTCTGGTCTTGGACACAACAGAAAGATACAAAGCTACCAAAGATGAAGTGAGGCTCCGGGTCCTCAGTGTAACCCTGAACTATCCACAATGACAGAGTCAGAGGAAGTGGTCCTGTCTTACCCTTTTTAGCTAAAGAAAGTGGGGTCATGGTAGAGCAAAGATAAAGGCAATTCCATTGGGATGGGCTCTTTCCTTAGTTGGCGGTCACTTGACCAAGTAAGAACAAAAATAAACAGAAAGCTGTGACTTCAACATGCACTTAGGTAGCATATGACCATTAATTAATTACATTGAGTTCCATGGGACAAATGAAACATACCAGTCCATTAGGACACACCATGTAATAACACTGATAATATTTAATATTTATGTAGTAATTTGTCATTTTCATTGTAGTTTCCCACTTATTTTTTACCACATGTTAAGTCAAGGAAACCACTGTATAGGATATAATGACCAATCTGAACCGCTCTAAGTAACAAACATTAAAAATGTTGGTATCATCCTCAACATAGAGAACTTTACAGTTGACAAATTATTTCACTTCCATTATCTCTAGATCCTAATAACCAGCCCATTGGCTACATAGTATCTTGGGGTTTGTTTGTTATTCATTGATTCAACAAAAACTTATATTCTTTCAATGAATGTATATGCTGAACACAGTGGGTAAAACAAATAGTTTCAGTCCTCAAATGATTTAGGATGGAGATATATATGAAATAAATGACTATATATATAAAATTATAAATTATGATTTATATTATAAATGAATCATAATTTTAATCACAATTAATACTGTAAATTAATCATAATTGTAAAAGACCATAACATAGAAGGCCTCTCTGATGAAGTGACATTTAAGCAAAAACCTGAAAGATAAGTAGGGGCTAGGCTACTGTTTCCCAACTTTTCTTCTTCTTACAGCCAGCCCCCCAATCATGGAGCCTTTTAAGACATTTTTCCTGACTCCCTCTCCCCCATGAAATGTGAATACCAAATATATCTGTATATCTGTTTATGTATGATATGTATATCTGTACTTTATACATGGGAACTAATGGTAAAATATAAACCAATGTTAGCTCGTGGTTTGGTTATTTTAATTTTTCCATAATGCTTGGAAGACTTCAGAGAAACAGACTGAGAGAGAATCTATCAGGTATCCAAACTCACTTTGTGATGTCTTCAAACAGCTTGGAGCATCCACCATGTAAAGCTAAGTCTAATGGCGTGGCACCCTCCTCGTTGGGTAAAGCCAAGGCCTGGATTCCTCCAGGGAGACACAGGAGGAACTGGGAAAGCTTAGCAAGGCCCCATCTCACAGCCAGGTGCAGGAGAGACTCTCTATGTAGAGAAACTGAAAAGAAAAACATGTAATATTAGTTCCTTCATTTAGAAAGTTTGTCTTATATATTTTATCAAAGAGATTGTCAAAGTAAGAATAGTAATAGTAAACACGTCAGAGCTGGAAGGAACCATCAAAAGCATCTAATCCAGAAACTTCATTTTACAGATGCGGAGAGGTCAAGTGATTTGTGCAAGGTCAGGGAGGTGCTGGAGCCAGCTTCGCTCATCACTGGTACAACGTTGTTCAGTGCACTATGGTTCAGTGCACGTCCGCATCACCTTTCACTCATGTTCAGTGAGGTCATCCATGGAAAACAAGTGCTAGGAGCACACCATCCTTTGGAAACAGACATCGTCAATTTCCAAGGTGCCCTCTAAGGAGATGCTGTTACCCTAGCAGGACAGGCTACTAGAGACCAAGAATGTCAAGGAGCCTCCATTTCCACTTTTTGTCCTCAGAGGTGCTCCTCTCCGGTCAGCAGCTGGGGCAGAAATGGACTCTGAGTCCATGGTCTCTCTCAAACTTTGTGGAGGTACTTCTACCCATTTATTAGAGCTTTGGGATTATTTCAGTGTTGCCAAAACCACACACACCAGTGCTCTGCTTCAAAAATTCGGCCTGTGCCTCTTCACATCCGCCTTGATAAGGGGGTTCCTGCTTGGTTTGTGTCTGGGTTTTTGCTGTTGGTGTTTGCCGCTGTGTCTTATGGTTGTTTCCTGACTGTATCTTCTTGCAGGCTGAGGGCATCCTGGAAGTTTTTTATTCCTAACACCTAGCATGGTATATGGCAAACTGAAGTCACTCTGTATTTCTTGAGTTGAATGGCAGCTGACTACTAAAATCTCAATTATTTGTGTATGTTTAAATTGTCTAATTTGTATAGAGTTTGTCCTCCTGTATTTCTCCTACAATGACTCAGTGCTGGCCCATGATAAACATTACATTGGAAACATGTAAAAGAATACATTTGCTTACATTTGAAAAAGCTAGGCCCATGAACTCCATTGGCATCAAGACACACCTTAAAACAAACCTAGTCTTAACAACTGAACATGAAAATCCTAACAGTCAAGATCTGTCAGAATAAGTACTCAGTAAGAATCTGAGTTATACATACCCTCCAGTTAAGTAATGTTATTGGCTGTTTGTAAACCGAAAGAGATCCACAGGATGCTGCATCACACTGGAGTAGAAGGGCCCAACAGGGTAGGACCTTATCTGTCTTTTATCCTAGCACAGTGCCTGGCATGTGTATGTGCTCTATAAATATTTGCTTGTTGAATGAATAAATGACCAATGGCTCTTTCCCTGATGACCACCCATGACAGTTAGCTTTTAATACATGGCTACAGCTGCTACTTGGAGCATCTGTCATTCTTAGTTCTACCGCTGATACCTCCTGAGAAAAATCTGTGAACACAAAGTACATACTCCCACACAGCTTGGACATTGAAGACAAAAACTACCTACTTCTCCACCCAGCTTACCGTCTACACTAATATGATTTTGCTATTCCGTCGTCTTTATTAGCATAACTTCACCAGTCTAGGAGACTCTTGCCTAGGCAAAGACTGACTATTCATTACAGGAACTTCCTTCAAGGCCCATTAACTCTTTAGCAGGAAGCATTGACAGTTTAAGCCGCAAAACCAATCTTTAACTACTATATCATGATCCTTATCTAAACCTAATCAAAATCCCTTCCCTGACACCCCCTTGCCATCACTCCTCCCCTGCATCCAAAGACCCTCATCAAACCAAACTTCGAGTTCTCCACAAATCCCAACCTTGCCTTCCCCCTTCAAGATCCTGCTAGGGCTCAGGGCTTCCCTGGTGGCGCAGTGGTTGAGAGTCCGCCTGCCGATGCAGGGGACACGGGTTCGTGCCCCGGTCCGGGAGGATCCCCCATGCCGCGGAGCGACTAGGCCCGTGAGCCATGGCCGCTGAGCCTGCGCGTCCGGCGCCTGTGCTCCACAACAGGAGAGGCCACAACAGTGAGAGGCCCGCGTACCGCAAAAAAAAAAAAAAAAAAAAAAAAAGATTCTGCTAAGGCTCAATGGAGGCAGAGTTCTCCCTTATCAAGGCCAGCAATAAACTCAGCTTTGTCTTACCAGCAGGTTGTGGCGATGATGTGTGTGGAGCCAGCATCCAACAAAACTCTAGCCTGAAACAATCAGAAGGAAGTGCTCCGCAGCACATGGATGCAAAAGAAAACTGCTTAGCTTACATTTTTAGTTGGTTTATACTATTTCTATATCTAGATCAATGAGCTTAAAGCATTATATTTCAAATATGTAAATGCCACAGACTTCACTGTGTATTTGCTCCATCCATCTGTGTGACACAGCACAGACCCCCCTCAGTAAAATGACACCTGAAATGCCAAAACATCTGAAAACAGACAAAGCAGTGCACCCCACCAGACATCTGTTTAATATACTTGCTATCTTCTAAAGGCTATTAAAGAACTTATCTTTAATTATTTTATCCTTTAAGTCTTTGATCTTTAAACTCACTTAATTAGAAAGAAAGAAAGTTCTTATTAAAGAACTTATCTTTAATTATTTTATCCTTTAAGTCTTTGATCTTTAAACTCACTTAATTAGAAAGAAAGGTTTTTACTCTTAACAGATTCCCAGCAAGGCATGTTTGGTAACATTTACACTCTTTTTCCTCCTTAAATAATAATCGTGAAGAGACTTGTTAGGATCACGTAACAACACACGCACACACACACACACACACACACACACACACACACACACACACTGCCCAGTGTACCAGGTGGCATGAGGTTGTAACCAGCCACACGAGGATGGAATTTCTAAGTCACGGATCTCAGTCTGAACCTAGGGAGAAATGCCCATGGTTATACGAGATACAATTTTTTTCCAAGAAAAATACGACCAAAAGGGAACATCTAAACCAGCGGTCCCCAACCTTTTTGTCACCAGGGACCAGTTTCGTGGAAGAAATTTTTCCACAGACGGGGCAGGGGGAGGATGGTTCAGGGGTAATGCGAGTGATGGGAAGCAATGGGGAGCGGCAGATGAAGCTTTGCTCGCTCGCCCACCGCTTACCTCCTGCTGTGCGGCC
The DNA here is from genome assembly GCF_003031525.2 of Neophocaena asiaeorientalis asiaeorientalis. Classification (NCBI taxonomy): domain Eukaryota; kingdom Metazoa; phylum Chordata; class Mammalia; order Artiodactyla; family Phocoenidae; genus Neophocaena; species Neophocaena asiaeorientalis. Next base: position 880,485 of record NW_020175829.1, on the reverse strand, counting down.
CGGTTCCTAAACCTTTCGGGTTCCCTTTTAAAATCATACCACTGATAAAGGCAATATGGTGTCAACCATTTAAATGGTACTCCCTATAGTGCCTGGAGCAAGACCCTAAGTACCCTCCAACCTGGGCTGTAGTTCACCGTACCCAAGCTGATTCCTGCACCAGCAGAGCTTCCCAGGCCTGTTTGCTAGCCCAGCTCCCCGTTCTCTCCTTTCTGGTTCCATCTTCATATCCTGTTCAATGGGAGAGGACAGCAAACATGTGGGACTGAGTGCTCACTGCTGCCCCTCTCCGTCCCTCCAAATCCAGAGAAGAGAAGATCTTCTGATGTTTGAAGAAACAAAAGGCTGCCCAAAATGTGTTAAGAAAGAGTTTTATCACTCAGTATAGAAGTTCAGAGCCTAGAATCAGGCAAACAGCTTGAAATAGGAAACATCATGACATATATAAATAATTCTGCTTGCTATAGAGTTTCAGATTCTTAACAGGAGTCAGGAAAACAAGCTGTGGAAAGGGGTTCTACAATTTGGTAGACATGGGGGTGTTTAATTAAAATGAACGGGTTTTTTTTTTACCAAATAAATTTGTCTCTTCCTGTTTATTTGGTACCAGGAGTTATTTGAACTAATGTAACTAAAGCAGAATTACTAATAATTGCTCTAATGGAAACCATTCAAAGGTGTGACTTGTACCATCCTGGCAGCAAGATCACCCAGACATAAAAAGGAACAGCAGGCTGGGACGTTCAATCAACACACCCATCACGGCATAAAGTGGGGCTCATCTGCCCCTGTGACAGGGAGGGAGGCTCAAAGCCCACGCCTCTCACTCTGCCACACCTCAGTTTCTCTGCCTGGAAAATGAGGCTGTCACGTCAAAGACCCAAGGTCCTAGGAATACTCATCCTTGCCTTGACTCTTTGGGGATCAAAGATCCGTGACATACAGCACAGACCGAGAGCCCTTCCGGAGCACCTGAGGCGCAAGAAGAGCAGGGGTGGCCAGTTTGGTTGTTACTGAAGGAGCTGATTTTATGTACTGTTCAGTCCAAACTTGGGACCATTATCACACCTACACAAGGTCTGACTGTGCCTTTAAGGTACAGGAAATTCAGGATGGAAGATTGAAAAATAAATTATCAGGGCCTCAGGAACTCACACGCACTGCTAGAGGAAATGTAAATTGACACACCCACTGTGGAAAACATTGTGGTATAATCTAATAAATGTGAAGAAACGAATGTCTTATGGCTGAGCAATTCCACTCCTACATACAAGCCCCAGTGAGGACAATGCTTTGTATGCACCTGGAAGCATGCATAAAAATGTAAAATGGTCAAAAATAGAAGTGATCTTAATCACTTGATTAATCACTTCATCAACAACAGAATAAGTTGCAGTATGATCATACATAAGTATTCTAACAATAAAAACGAATTACAGACCAATATAGAAGAAACCAAGAAACACAATGTTGAGGGGAAAAGTCACAAAAGGATACACAGAATATGTTTTAATTAATATGAAGTTTTTAAAAAGTGAAAACAAGCCATATTATATACGAATATATGGGTAGTAAAACTATAAGGAAAAACCAGGTGACGGTTACTCTAAAAGTCAGCATAATAACTCCAAGGGGAAAGAGTTGAATGTGGCTGGGAAAGAATGAGGGGTGTTGGTACTTCTGGGGTCCAATGATGTCTGTATGTTTCTCTCTCTCTTCCCATTCACCCCCACATAGTTGTGTTCAAGACCCTCCTCAGAACAATTAAAATTATAGGGAAGGGCCCAAGCATCAGTCTTTTTTTTTTAATATGTATTGATTTACTTATTTATTTATTTTTGGCTGCTTTGGGTCTTAGTTGCAGCACACAGGATCTTTCGTTGTGGTGCACGGGCTTCTCTCTAGTTGTAGCATGCAGGCTCCAGAGCACGTGGGCTCTGCAGTTGCGGCACGTGGGCCCTCTGGTTGTGGCGCGTGGGCTCAGTAGCCCTGTGGCATGTGGGATCTTAGTTTCCTGACCAGGGATCGAACCCGCATCCCCTGCATTGGAAGGCAGATTCTTAACCACTGGACCTCCAGGGAAGTCTGCCCCCCACAAGCATCAATCTTTTCTAAAGATTCCAAAGTGATTCTAAGTAAAAGCCAGGGTTGAGATCTGCTACTTTAAACATCTGGTTAACAAAATCCGTATCTATGCCTCCTTTTTATACCACTGTATTCCCAATCATCACTTAAGATTTTATTAGCTAACAAATTTCACCAACGAATAAGACCAAAAAAACTTTGTGATTTTTACAAGTTATTTTTAATCTACGTCACTTGCTGCCAAGACAAGATATGGTCTTAAACATTTAGCAAAATACTAAAACTGATGGGGACAATAATCTAGAAGCAAATGTTATTTTTAAACGAGTTAATTCAAAAGTCCTTCTACATTGTAGGGTTTACTAATGTTTCATAACTCCTGAGTAGAGCCACTTAAATGTATTCAACCCTGTAAGCTTATGAACAAAATATATTTTTTTAATTCATTTTTTTAATGAATTAAAAAAATAAATCCTATCAATTAAAATAAGTTCATCTCTGGTTTCCGAAGCCACATATATATTCATAGAGGTCTCAATTTGTGCATCTAAGTCATTGAGCAGACAAACATTGAGTCAAACTACTACCGTATGCCAGGCCCCTTGGACACAAAGGGGGAAGCACATGGCCAGCCCACTTTAGTTTGCAATAAAATAAGTATCTTGCCCATGAAATCCTGTCTGGTAAACTACAGCTCTAGGCTTACACAAAGAGTGTGAACAGAAATAAACTATCTGACCTACAAGGAAATTGCTCTACAGGTTAATCAACCTACATCATGCATCATGATTTGAAAGTTCACAGATGTTTATAAAAGACAAAAATGAGCAGAAAGAGAATGAAAAAAATATTAGCAAAAATTTACATGGAGAGTGGAAGAGAGTATTTGGCACGAGAATCACACACAATCTCTGATATTTTTCAGGACTCTTAATGAGAATGGGAGGAGAAGTTGTATATTATGGCATCTTCCCTTTGGGTAGCTCTGATCGGGGCTTTGGTGTGTGTATAAACAAATCAGCCTTCCATACGGAAGATCGGAGGTTGGTGAGTCTAGGATAGTAACTGCAAATATAAACACACTCATAGGAAAGATATGGAAACAGGACGTCCCATGGAGCACAACAGCAACGTGGCAGGCATGGTGGGATCATATAGCCAAAAGATAGACGAGGACTGAAAAAGCATAATGGCAGGTTTTAGCTTCCCGAAGTGTCTGCTCTGCGTCAGACACATTTGAGACACTCAGATTACAGCAACTCCTGACTGAAAATCTGGGAAAACACAACCACACAATCATTCCAGAAAATTCACATTCTGATATACAGTACTGGAATGCACTTCATGGATTCTGTACCTCATACAGGTTGGTTATACTTACCTTGTGGAACTAGTACTAAATCAGCTGAAACACTAAAAAGTCCTTATCAGAATTCAAAGATGGTAATACAATTTCTGGCTTTCACAATCTGGGGACATTTCCAGAGTGACTTATACAATGTGGACAACAACACAAGATATTAAGAAGCCAGACACAACACTGTGTAGTGCAATGGGAGCAGATTAAATAGCTGAAAGATCTGGAGTTGAACACTTACAGGGACGTAGCTTTGGAAAGACCACTGAATTCTCAAGTTTTAAGTTGCTTGATCTGTAAAAGGAAAGGAGGGACTTCCCTGATGGTGCAGTGGTTAAGAATCCACCTGCCAATGCAGGGGACACGGGTTTGAACCGTGGTCCAGGAAGACCCCACGTGCCGCAGAGCAACTAAGCCAGTGCACCACAACTACTGAGCCTGCGCTCTAGAGCCCATGAGCCACAACTCCTGAGCCCACGTGTCACAACTGCTGAAGCCAGCGCACCTAGAGCCCGTGCTCTGCAACAAGAAAATCCACCGCAATGAGAAGACCACGCACCGCAACAAAGGTTAGCCCTTGCTCGCCACAACTAGAGAAAGCCCACATGCAGCAACGGAGACCCAACGCAGACAAAAATAAATAAACAGATAGATAGATAGATAGATAAATAAATTGAAAAAAAGGAAAGGAGTATCTGCTCAGCCTAGTATCCAAGATTGTCAGCAGGCTATAACGAAAATAACATGGGACAGGGGTCTCAAGAACTAAGACAGGCTGTATGGGGGACTTAACCAGTCATATATATTTGTCTGATTTTTTTAATACAAAAATATAATAAAGAGTCACTACATAGATCTATGTATATTTGCAAGCAGTTTTCCTCTGGTTATAATTTAAAATCATAATTTAAGGGAACTAGTTATGTGATTAAGAGGCACTATAATTGCATCAATGAAAGACACCAGGGCTTCCCTGCTGGCGCAGTGGTTAAGAATCCGCCTGCCTATACAGGGGGACACGGGTTCGAGCCCTGATCCGGTAAGATCCCACATGCCGCGGAGCAACTAAGCCCGTGCACCACAACTACTGAGCCTGCGCTCTAGAGCCCGCGAGCCACAACTACTGAGCCCGCGAGCCACAACTACTGAAGCCTGTGTGCGTAGAGCCCGTGCTCTGCAACAAGAGAAGCCACCGCAGTGAGAAGCCCGCGCACCATAACAAAGAGTAGCCCCTGCTCACCGCAACTGGAGAAAGTCCACGCGCGGCAACGGAGACCCAACGCAGCCAAAAATAAATAGATTTATTAAAAAAAAAAAAAAGAAAGACACCAGACGTGCCATAAGACAAATGTGCTACAGCCCCATGGCTTGGGCAGCAGGCGGTCATTAGGTGCCATAAGCAGCAATTACGTCATACCAGCTTTTCCAGCCTGTGCAATAGCATTTTTTCATTTCTTCAAGGCTCTGATTTACATCTACCATTCATTCATTCAGTAGATATTTGTTGACAGCATACTATGCATTGGGCATTCTTCTGCTCTCCCCTCACACCACAGGTGAGCCTGTGGAATTCCCAGGCACCCTTCCAAGTGACCCTCCAGGAACGCTGTTCTGTTTGGGTGACAAATGAAAATACACTGCAGTCTAATTTTATTGTTGACAAGAAGAAAAAGCATAGACTCATCATATCTTGGAAATGGCCTTTTGAAGTTTGCATTGGGATTCTGAATTCAAGCACACCCAGGAAACAGCCAAGTCCAGATTGAGAAATACTAAACTTTGTGGGTATGAGGTACAACTTTAGTGGGAGATCTTATCCCCTCCTTCAGCGCAGGGGAACACTCAGGAAGGGATATTCTGGTGAGAGAAGGAGAAGATAAATGGGATAAACCAAACAGGAAGTCAACAGATAAGACGAAGCCTACCTGGGATAAGAGTGAGGGTGGAAGGCTGGGAAAAGTTAATTAGAAGTCCAGATGGGGCTTCCCTGGTGGTGCAGTGGTTGAGAGTCCGCCTGCCGATGCAGGGGACACGGGTTCGTGCCCCGGTCCGGGAAGATCCCACATGCCGCGGAGCGGCTGGGCCCGTGAGCCATGGCCGCTGAGCCTGCGCGTCCTGAGCCTGTGCTCCGCAACGGGAGAGGCCACAGCAGTGAGAGGCCCGCGTACCGCAAAAAAAAAGAAGTCCAGATGGCAGCTGTTACCCATGAAGGAAAATAAACCACAACATGCACCTTTATTTCATTCTTGCTAGGTGCCAATGACTACAAGGACTTTATATTTCTTGTTTCCATCTAACAGTTATTAAGCAACTTACATGTGTTATCTCATTTAATCCTGACAGGCACTGAACAAGGTAGGGGCAGAAACTGAGGCTTGACACAATTATGCAATTGCCCGAGCTCACTCAGATAGTAAATGGAGCATCAGGGATCTGAACCCAGGCTTTTCTACCTTTAAAACTCAAGTTCCTAACTGTTATGCTTCCAATTAGGCAAAGATAATTAGATAAAAGAAGCCAAACCCAAGAAAAGAAGGGCAGAAAAGATAGAACTTGAATAAATCAACAAACTGAGAGTCGGGAAAAGCAAGCAGAAGGAAACTAAGCCTCACCAATCCTCAGGGCTCAGGCCTGCACCCCACTCTCCAGATGTCGGCCTCATCTGTCTCCACATGCACATACACACACACACCCTCATGACAAACCTGCAAAATAAAAGCTGCTACAGCTATAGATGTGGGGAAGAGAAAGTAGGCATGTGAGAATCATTATGAACTAAAACCTAGGGTAGAATTACAGAAGATACAGGCTTCTACCTATATAGCTTCATGCTCACATCAAGGACCATATTTGAAAGAGTCAAGACAAGGCCTTGTAAAGTTCACTGGGGCCAAGTAAAAGGGGTGCTGCACCAGGACACCGGGTTGGTCATTTCCCTAGGATTATCTCATCACTTCTGGCTCACTGCCTGCCCCCTTTGCCAGGCCTCTCCCACCCATTTTCAACCATCAGCCTTTTAACCTCCAAGCATTTGGTAGTTTTTAAACCAGTATTTTATTTAAATTTTAAATAAAGTAGTACAAGGACAGCTGCCAGCATTCAAATCCTATTGAAGAAATCTACGAAAACAGCAAAAAGTTAAACTTTTTTACTCAAGTATTAAGAGAATCCTCGGCTACAGTCATTTTCAAATTCAATTTTAGTCTCCTGTGTGCAAACCAAAACTGCCCTGTACATTTGAAGGGTTCCCAGAGGAGAACAGCCAGGGATGGAACACTGCCACCCAGAGGTAAATTTCAAAACCTTCCACTTGCTTGAATCTGTTGGGAAGCACATTAGGGATGGGTGTTTGAAAATAAAAGCTTCCATTTACATTGTTTTTTCCTTGAAAATTCTGAAAGAGGGAGAAAATAACCTGAAATAACCTGAATATAACCCTATCCTCTATTTCTCAGGTGTGAGAGTGGATATGTAATTCTCTACTCCAGTCTCAGGGCCACTGGTGCCCTGTAGAAGGCTTAATTTTTAAGGAAAAGTTTAAGCTGCTTTTTCTTCTTTAAAATATAGTGCCTTAAACAGAGAAGGTGCTTAATAAGAGTTGACTGAGTTAACTGCAGGATAAGTCCAAATGATTTGACACGGGGAAAAAAGTCCTTTTCCTTAAGAGGTCAATTCTGTGTTAAACTCTTTACTGCCCGAAAAACCTATTCCTTAAAAACGAAAAGCTAAAATAAGAAACAGAAGATAGAGAAACCAGTTTTAGGTTAAGGATTTTAAAACTTCACAAATGATGCACATTTGTATGCATGTGTGTGGCTAAGTATTATGAAACAATTTTACCCATTTACCATAGGACCTGTCTTAAAGAACATTCTCTCCACCACTAGCAGTCATCCAGTGGGTTACCTTAGCAACTGAAGGAATATAATACCAGCTTTAAATGTCAGAAAAGAAAGTGTGGAGATGTCTGTCCTACCAGATACTATCAGAAGTGCCAGAAAGCTAGAAAGTAATACTGAGTGTATACACAACTGCTTGAAAAATGTCAAGATTTCCAAGAAAAACATATATCCCAGACTTAGTCAATACGCATAATGCATTAATTTAAAAACTCCTCCAAAATTTTTTTAAAAACCTAGGAACTTGTATTTTGTAATAAATCTGTCCTTTATGGGTTTCCTACCCACTGATAGGACATCAGCTGATGTTATCTCAAACTTTCGGTCCAGGACAAAGCTTTGGGGCAGAAAGACAAAGCTGACATTTCACATAGTCTGTGGGACAGCAAGCAAGTCTTCTAATCCATTGTACCATTCCCTGGCTAACAAGACATGGCACACAGGTGGGGACCAATCAACAGGGCCTTGCTCTATTTCCTTTCGATTTCTAGAGCTGGCAGACTATATTCAAGGATACAAACAACAGCCAAGCTCCGTTTCAAGTGTTAAACAAACCCTGCCTCTTCCTGGTTACAGATCTCTTTCCTCTATTCAAGGAAAGATAAACAGATATTTCCCTCTGTCAAACGTTGTGGGCCCACGCGTTGCCTTCTCTCATTGCCTAGAAAGAAGGTGATGATTCCCGGTATGTGGCTTGAAGCAAAATGTAGATGTCACAGAAAACTGGCAGTTCCCACCGAGTCTCTCATAATGAACTGTTAATTCTCACTTAATGGCGTTTCCTGCAGATAAGCAATATTACCATTGCTCTTTAAACTCCTTAAGGGAACACTAAACTATTAAGACACATTTAACAGTTGCTGAATAACCCCCATTCTTATAAACTTTCTAAGTCCTTTTGGTCGACTGCATTTCTTTTCCTTTTTCCCCCATTAGGTGTAAAATAGAGAAAAACATTCTCCTTCAAAGGGAATTTATAAAGACCCTACTAATAAAGCACAGCATCATGCTAGCCACCCTTCTTCCTAGTAACAGCAGTCCTTATCCATTAAACCTATAGCCCCTGATGAGGTTTCTACTTCTCCTTTAAGTCACTACTCATTACACTGTGACTTGTTACTACAGATACTATTTGGACTTGCCCTTACAACATGTATTCTGCAACCAATGCACCATTTCTCTAATTTCTGGATTCAACTTTAAATATGTTCTGGTTGCTATAACTCCACTGGTGTTACTTGCAAGGAAAGGAGCATACTCTTGATCTGATATTTGGAATTAATCATTAAAATAATACATTCTCTAAGTTGTTCTCAGTGGGTCCTACCCGTTCCATCCATTGCTTCTCTTTGAGGACAGTTCTCCAACCAACCATACAACCACAGAATGAGAAGCCAGCGCCCAAAATACACTGGCTGTGTACTCAAGACAGCCCTGCAGAAAAGTTGCAAAAGCTCAGTTGGCTTACCCTAAATACTTTTTCCACTTATAAAACCAACTCTAAAGACAGGAATAAAGTTTAACTCTTTAAACTTGATAAAGCAATCTAACAGATATTTTCTTTGCTTTATAAAAAGTTTTAATGTATTTGCCCTACAGATTCAATTCATGGTGCCACCTTTCTTAAATGTTCTTACCACAAAAAAGAAACGGTAATTATGTAATGGTAAGGAGTTATTAATGCTATGGTGATAGTCATTTGCAATATATAAATGCACCAAATCAACACACTGTACACCTTAAACATGCACAAATATGTTAACTATATCTCAATAAAGCTGAAAAACAGGTTGCTATGTTTTTATAATTGATGTAATTAATGAAGAGTTCTATTTCTTCCACCAAAGAACTTCTTTCTGCCTATTCAGGAGACCTTTGCACATATGAAGTACTTTTACCTAGAGAGCTGCAGAAAAGTCCAAACTCATTTTTCACAACAGTAATTTACTTTGGCAGAAAATGTCTTGAATCTGCAAATTGTTGCTACATATTGGTTTGTACATGTAAATATATGCTGTGAGAGAGAGACTTTATATGACTTTTTTTTTAAGTAAAGGGGCTTTTTCCCCTCAAGTCAGAATGCATAATCAAGACAAGCTCTACCTAATTCCACAGGTTGGGAGAAGAGCTACTATGTTCAGAGGCAAGGCCATCAGTCCTCCGAGATGGCATTTGTAGTCCCTTTGGGATCTTTACTCAAATGGCAGCCTCCCCACTGGTGACGGCAAGTTTGGTGCTTGCCAGCCACATCAGGCTTCTGGACACACAAGTGATTGGAAGTAATTTGATTGAGCAGGAAGGGAAGACTTTAACTCAAGTTATCTGAGCACCAACAGAATAAAAAAAGAGTATATTTTATGCCAGTTAACCTAATTGTCAAAATTATGCCAATCTCTGAGAAAAGAGTTCTGTCCAAAAAACAAACAAGCAAAAAATTCAGAACAAAAAAGTTAATCATGAAATTTTATGGGATAGTATATTACTACTTAAAGTTTTACTGTAAATGTGAGGCAGCTCAGAAGCTTTTATCATAAAAGCTATTTCACAGAAAGAATGGGTTTAATTTTATGAAACAGAAATCCAATTTTATTTATGGCACAAAATTAAATAAAACACAGGATATTTCCTTCCCTAGGAAAGTAACTTGGTTGCACTGTGAGTAATGATGGGTAAGATGCAGGGCTAAGGAAAGGCTCTGCTTTTCTTCATAAGACACAATACTCTGCTCAGATTCTGGCCCTTCTACGGGTTCTCAGGCCTTCCTGATAACTCTCAGTGTTTGAAAAGAAAGGAAAATAAGGGATTTATTATAAAATGCAAGGAAATACAGTAATGCTTCACAGTAAGGTTCCCATCAGACTCTTCCACAACAAAATCATTACAGAAATCAATTTTACTTATTCTGTAACATCCTCTGTACCCCCCTAAAAAACATAGATAAATACGAAGAATTTTAAATCAATGTGAATAGTAAGGTTTTAAATAGTTTTTGGACGGGTCTTAGGAGAAATAACTACTAGGGAAAAAAACTTTTCCATTTACGATGCTCCTACCATTAACACATGACCAACTCCAGTGGGCCACATGCCACAGTTTATTTCTCACTTTGCTAATGTAATTTATCTGCCTCAAAGACAAGGAACACTAATAAAATATGTATGCTGAAAAAAAGATGCATTGAGCTCATAAGAGATTCTAAACGGCTTAGGTTATAACTCTACTACATTGAAGGGGAAGGACCAGGATTGTGACATAGGAGACTCCTGAACTTCCCTCCTCGCATGGAAATACCAAATGTACAGCTACACACAGAGCAATTCCCACTGAGAGAAATCCAGACACTAGCTCAATGACTCCCACCTAGGACTGGTTGAGAAAATACCCATACTCACATGGGTAGGAAAGGCTGAGACACACTCTTGCCGTAAACCCCACCCCCAGCTCAGTGCCATACAATCAGGAGGAAACCTCCAACTCCCAACTTTTCCCTGAGGAGTCAAGGGTTTTCACCATACATGTAGCACCCCAACTTTTAAGGCTCCCACCTGAGGGATGGGCCCCCAAAACGCCCAGCTGTGAAGGCCAACAGGACTTATACCCATGAATCCCACAGGACTAGAGCAAATAAAGCAGCAGCTCTAGATGGGCATACAAGCAGGCACCTAGGCTGTCTCCCCAGGGCTCAGTGTTGAGTAAGCAGGCAGAAACACCCCTCTCCCAGTCGTTCCCTGGAAGAGATGTGACTCATACTTTATAAGCTGCTCCCCGAGCATCCAGCATCTAAGTAGAATGCATCTAGGGGCTGGCTGTCATTCTCCCTGGACCCCAAGGAAGCCAGTTGGCAATCTCTCTGGAAGGAGCTGCGTTTATGGCTGTCACTCAAGAGACAGGTCCCAGATCCCCTGGCATTGACAGCCAATGGGGCTTGCATTCAGGAGTCCCACAGGACTGCGGTGGATAAAGAAGCAGTTGTTAATGGGTGTACACATAAGTACTTGCTGTAACCATCCCCCCAAGGTTCTGCACAGAGGAGCAAGCCAAAAACACCCATCTTCCAGTCTTTCCCTGGAGGGGATTTGACTGCATACTTTGCTAGCTTATGCCTTCTAATCAGCCTGCATCTAGGTGCTGACTGAGATCCTCCCCCTTAGGACACTGATGGGTCTTGGTACACCCTCTACTACTGGGAGCCACTACGAACAAAGACAGCAACTTGGACTAGCACAAAGATTTAAGAGGCAACCAGGAGCTTGGGCTGGGATGATTGACAAGGTTCATCTACACAAGACCAGTCTGTCAAGACTGGGAGAGGTGGCTGTTTGATCTGATGCACAGAAACCAAAACAGAGTCCAGGAAAATGAAGAAACATAATAAGTTCCAAACAACAGAACAAGATAAATCTCCAGAAACTGATCTTAATGAAATGGAAATAAGTGATTTATCTGATAGCTCAAAATAACAAAGATGCTCACCGAGGTCAGGACAGCAACACATGAACAGTGAGAATTTCAACAAAGAGACAGAAAATGTTAAAAAGTACCAAACAGAAATCACAGAGCCGGAGAATACAATACCTGAAATGAAAAATTCAAAAGAAGAATTCAACAGCAAACTAGATCAAGTGGAAGAAAGGATCAGCAAACTAGAAGACAGGGGGATGGAACTGATCTAATCAGAGGACTGAAAAGAAAAAGGAGTGTTAACCCTGTCCCTGAACACTGATATTGTAGAGAAGTTCTATTACAAGTCTAGGCTGCAAGCAATGTTACCTCAAGTACTACAAACTGTTCTTAGAGAAAGTCTAGAAATTTACTAGAAATTTCAAGGAATTGTTTGCAATACCAAGATTTTGTCCTTTGCCTGTAGCTTCAGTTGCCCAGACCAACTGTAATTTGTTTTCCACATATGTACATACAATCTACTCTCTATACACGGAAATCCATTCACATACACACATGAGAGTCAACTTTTACTGAGAACTCAGTATGTTCAGACATTGTTGTAGAAGCTTCACCATACACTAATTCAACCATTGCAACAAGCCAATGAGGTGGGTACTATTATGTCTCATTTTAGAAATTAAAACCATGGCATCAGAACAGAAATAATTTGCCCAGATGATCTCAGAGACAGGAAGCAACTGGGCGAGGATTTGGCATATAATCTTTTATATATATATAAATTTATTTATTTATTCATTTATTTTTGGCTGTGTTGGGTTTTCGTTTCCGTGCGCAGGCTTTCTCTAGTTGCGGCGAGCGGGGGCCACTCTTCATCGCGGTGCGCGGGCTTCTCATTGTCGTGGCTTCTCTTGTTGTGGAGCACAGGCTCCAGACGCGCAGGCTCAGTAGTCATGCCTCACGGGCTTAGCTGCTCCGCGGCATGTGGGATCCTCCCAGACCATGGCTCGAACCCATGTCCCCTGCATTGGCAGGCAGACTCCCAACCACTGCGCCACCAGGGAAGCCCAGCATATAATCTTAATGACTATTACACTAGAATTGCTTTCCAATAGAATACAATGTCTCACCATGTAAAGCAACTGCTCCAGTTTTTCTCATGAAAATACATATATCTATACAATATATACTTATATATCTTGGTGACATAAATCGGTCTGTTATAAGGATATGGATAAACCAAAGGGTCACGATAGATGGAGGCTTGGAAAACAAGAACACATCTCCAAACATCAATGAAAATGGCAATAATATAACCCTTGGCAATTTGGTGGTTAGCCCAGTTTTCTCCAAACTTATTTGATTATGCATCTCTGTCAGCAAAAATAATTGCACATATGCCCCAAACCCAGAAAATTGTATGCATATACTACTGTCAATGTACAGACTGAAGATTATGAAATCTTATTTCTAAATCTTAGGATAAAAAATAAATACAGCATGTGGATAACACGAATCCCATTTTGAAGGTTCTTAGTTTAGGCTGCCCATATGAAATTATGAAGTTCCATAACTTTCAACAATTTATCATTTTGCAGAGACACAGACTGAACCACTGCAGAGTCCAACCTGCTATGCTGAGAGAGTTGCTGTGCTAGGAAAGTACCCCCCTCGCTGACCTACACCTGCCTCTCCATGAGGCTTTGAGGCTCTTTACTTATGTCTTTGAGCATGGTGACTGGTGAGAAATTATGAAAGCTTTACGTCTTTGTCAAAATGAGTCTGCCTTCCAAAATATAAAATACCCTCTAACATTATTGATAAAATTTGTTTTAAAAGCCAGGAGGCTTAAGCAAATGAAGTTCCTTAGCCAGAAAGTATATAATAGATAGATAGATAGATAGATAATGTATATATACACTCATATGAATTAATATATGTATACACATGTGTACATACACCAATAAATATATGAATATATGTGTGTATATACATATGAATAAAGTTCCTTAGCCAGAAAACATTTTTTTCCTCCTGTACATACAGGAGAATTACAATAGCAATATCTAGGATGTGCAACTCCTTAAACGTCTCAGGATACACCGCTCATTCATTCAAGTACTTCCTGAGCACCTGTTAAGTGCCAAGCTCTTTGCTAGGTCCTTGGGGATGATGGTGAGCAGAACACACACCATCCACTCCCTCAGGAAGCCCACCCCTTCATGCATATCAGTCAGCTGCCACACAGCTAAGTGCAGCACATGGGACTCAGGCACGGATGACTTCTTTCATCCAAGGGCTTAAGAAATAAGAAACATCCTTAAGTGCCAGGAGAGTTTAAGTGTAACCCTAATAAAGGAAAGAAATGGAGATCCTCTCTGATTGTGGCTTATGACCTTATGATTGATTCTGCTTTAAAAAAAAAAATACCCCTTTTACCTAGAGTAGTTCATTTAATCTTAATCCATGATCAACTTTAAACCAACCTGTAACCAGAATTTATCAGGAAGCAGAAACTCTTAAAGACAGCATCATCCCACCACAAAGCTAAAGTCATAGGGAGAATACAGAAAAACAGCAATAGTACATGTTTGTGCCCAATAAAATACAGAGCAAAATTCTATCTCCAATAAAATTATGTTATTTGTCATCACCATAAGTAGTATCTGTTGAACAGCGTAGCCTCATGAAGAGTATGAGCTTATATACAACATCTATATCTTTGTTCACACAGATTCCAAATGGTTTTAAGAGTCTATTTAATGATATTAAGAGTCTATTTAGTCTTTTAGGAAAGAAGGGGCATCCAGACGTAACTCCAAAAGTTAGTATAAATATAGTAAATATGAATGCTGTCAGTGACACTGACATTTTCAAAGATGTCAATGCATTGGTTACATTTCCTGCATGGCCACATTTCTTCTCAGTGTTCCACAGAGTTGGCTGCATGTTCTTCCTTGCTCAATGACTCTACCTATTTGGAAACAGGACACCAATATCCCCTTCTTACAGCAAGAAAACATACCAAAGGAAGCGGAGCCACAGCCCAAAGCAGCTGGCTCAAGAGCCTGCCACAAAGAAACAGTCCTTCCCTCCTTGAGGAAAAGCTCTTCACCCCCTGGAACAGAGTGGCATCAACCAGCCCAGAGATCAGTGTCTCAGAATGTCAGGGATCCCAGATTGAACAGTGCAAGGCTCAGGTCAAAAGCAGGCAGGAAAACCCACCCAGGCAAACAGGCAACAAATTGTAAGGCACATTTGAACTTGACATAGAGAGGAGACATCTTAATTTCCTGGTAAGGACCCACCTTCAAGTGAAGAATTTCCCAGGACAGTCCACCCAAGAGGCAACTCCAGATGGGTCAGAGCCAGCACGAGCTCCTCGTCCAGAGCAGGCAATGCTCCCGCCGTCAGGGCAAATGGGGTCAGCAAGGTCTGGTGGCTACTGGCTGTGAGGCGATCGGCTTGGGTGACCAGCAAACGAGCCAGCCTGCAGGCCATGTTGTCCACATAGGTCACGGAGTCAGAGCCCATGGTCACAGGGGAGTAACCTTCCGAGCAGAGGCACACAGACACCGTCACCGTCTCCTGAAGCTTGTGGCCTGGATGACAAGATAGTGAACAGTTCACCCAGAGTCTGCAGAAGATGCTCTCCCAGTGTCCAAAACTTTGGCCTGAGCATACCACACGCTCCAGGAGAGCAAGGCAGAAAGGAAATGCGGCCAATTATCTTTAAATGCCGCCAAGCCTGTGGGTCCAAATGAACACTGACCCCATCTTCTTCCAGTGACTCCTGATTTTCAAACTGACCTTTATGAGCTCTGACCATTTCAGGGCTGCTTTCCTATCATTACCACTGTTATTTGGCATAGCTTCACCTTGTACTTCTACCCAACCATCAAATTCAAGCTTGTCGTCTTAAAGGCCTTTGCCCTTTCCTGTTCTGGCATTTCCTTCTGAGTCATATGTTTTTATATATTTATTTAGGTGATAGTTTTAGAAGGTAGCACCACAAAGTTACACAAGTTTACCCTAGCTCCTCAGAGTTCTTCTGAACGTGAATGGGGTGGGTAAACACTTCTCAACAGAAACATTATATATGCTGTTCATTGGCCCACCACCACTTCTGAGAATGGCTTCTCTGTCTTGTAGATGTTCTTAATACTTCTGTTGGGTGGTCGCCTCATCCTGCTCCCCCTCCCTCTCCTTACACTCCATTTTACCAAGGTTGGTGAACTTCTACCCAGGTATGTTTTTATGTTGTCCTCGGCAGAATGTCCACCAAACCTCTGTGATCATGGTATTAATAGCCGGACAGAAGAAGGGCTAACATTCAGCCACCACTGGCCCCCAAGCAAACGGCTAATGGGTGCGAATCATCTTTGCTCTGCCTTATCCTCCATAGCTTTTCCCCAGAAGCTACGCTGCCAGGCTTCAAGGAATGAGAGCGTCCCAGGTTCACCAGGCAAGAGCTACTGCTACTGTCACATCATTGCCTTTTTAAAGTGGTCCAATGGTACAGCACAGAGTGGAGCCCCTACCCCCAGACCACACACGTCCACTATACACTACAGAAAACTGTTGTACCTACTTCGGAAAGGTACCCTGGTAAAGCTGTGTCCAGGAAAATGTAAGATTCAGAAATGTGGAACTGTCTGCAGTGAGTTTGTTAAAATCAAGGTAAGAACCCTCCCTTCTAAGCAGGCCACAATATAATCATAAAAGATTTTCTGTAACACACAAGGAGTAGGAAGGAGGTTCACCCCTACACGCAAGTAAAGAAAAAGATAAAAGTTTTGATGTTAGGAGTGGTGCTTTAGTTATTATTTTTATTCTTTCTCTTATAAGAGGCTGATAAAAAAAAAAGAGAAAAACCAAGAAAACAGGGCCAAGCTAAATGCAGCAAAAACATCAACGTAAATACCAAAGCAAAAGGGAGAGGCAAAATAGACTAGCAGCCAGTATAACTCTGTGCCATTAGTGTGGTTTGACTTTTTTTCTTGTGAGGATGGGAGCTACTGGGCCTGAGAGAGAAGCGCTTAAAATTGCCCAGGGCTTCCCTGGTGGCGCAGTGGTTGAGAGTCCGCCTGCCGATGCAGGGGACACGGGTTTGTGACCCGGTCTGGGAAGATCCCACGTGCCGCGGAGCGGCTGGGCCCGTGAGCCATGGCTGCTGAGCCTGCGCGTCTGGAGCCTGTGCTCCGCAACGGGAGAGGCCACAGCAGTGAGAGGCCCACATATCGCAAAAAAAAAAAAAAAAAAGATTGTCCAAAGCCCCAGAAATTGCACAATAGATTGATTCAGTGACCAAACCCAGGTAGGTCTTAAAGGTCTTTGTACATCACTACAATTCTCTATGTCTGTGTTTGCATGTTTCCTGTCTTCCTTCTTCCCACATGCAACAGATATACTACAGAAGCACTTAGAAACATTTTTCTTTTAAAAATGAGGCCAGTCTTACCTATTAAAAAATTGAAGCTTCCCTCTATGATACAATTTAAGAAGGCCTAAGAGACCCACAGTTAAAACCAACCAATCAACAAACAAGAAAAACACCACAAACCCTCCTTTCCTGCAGGTAATGGCATCTTAATTGCACCTTTAGTCTACAGCTTGATGTCTCAGATGTACAAGCCACATGTCAATGAAAATACAAAACAACTGTACCTGATGAGGGGCTGTTACTTCATGATAACACATTAACACGATACATTAATTTGTCATCTGTCACCGTGGTACTTGAAGACAGCTGGGAGAATTACAGGTTTCAGAATGTGAACGTTTTGGTGGTGGGAAGAGACAGTTCTGGAAGCTGAGATCCAGCAGGGAAGTGTCTGGATGGACATGCTGCTAAGGAAGGAACCCCTGCCACCCAAAGGAGCAAAGCAGGGAGCAGCTGCTGGACTGACCATAGGAGAATGAAGACCACTGTCAAGTATCTCAGATCTGCCTGAGCTGTCCTTGGCCACGGCCCCGGGACTGCAGGTAGCAATACGAAGACAGAGCGTCTCCTCCACGGGATTGCATCCAGGGCACCCCCAACCTGGAGGGTAAGTCTAAGTTGGGCTGCTCAGGGAGCTGCAGACACAGCTGGAAGCGGCTCAGACGTGAGATAACCCAATGTGAATGTTCTTCCTTACACACACATACACACACACTCACACACACACAAACGCACAAACACAAACACATTCTCGCACACACATACGCTCTCACTCATACACATCCCACCTTGGAGCACCATGAAGGTGCTCACAGACAGGTTTTTCAATTGCACAATAAAGAGGACACCTCACCTGGAACGCTGGATTGGAGAACGTTATCCTCCGTGCGCTCTGCAATCACGATGTGTCTCTGATGAGATCCGTTATAAATGAAGTAAAACTCGGCATCTTTAGGAAGATAGACATTTTTGCCAAACTTCGCATAGATCGTCATCTGCCCCTGAAAAATGAACAAGTCAAGGTATCATCACACTTCCTCGTCCTGGCTCTAAGAAGCCACAATAAAAAGGGCCCCGAGGGCTTCCCTGGTGGCGCAGTGGTTGAGGGTCCGCCTGCCGATGCAGGGGACGCGGGTTCCTGCCGCGGAGCGGCTGGGCCTGTAAGCCATGGCCTCTGAGCCTGCGCGTCCGGAGCCTGTGCTCCGCAACAGGAGAGGCCACAGCGGTGAGAGGCCTGCGTACCGCAAAAAAAAAAAAAAAAAGGGCCCCGATACAAAACAGGGTCCTTTGTAATGTTCGTTTGATGTGGGCGAGCCCAAATATCATGAATCCTTCTTCCTAACAACAATGTTTTGGACGACAGGGCGATGTTTCCTGATCTATTTAAGTATGCGTGTCAGAGCTGGTTTGTTCTGTTTTCAAAATTGAAGAAGTCAGAGCATACAAAAGAATTTCTTTATTTACTAGATGTGCAATTATGATACTTGGTTGTATTTTACTTCCTTTGAATTCCTACTACCTGATGAACATCATTGCTTGTATTAATTTTTTCCTGTACCTGAGATACCACCATAGTATAAAGCTTCAAAATAACTATTCTGAGCCATGTCCTTACACTGTACTGGACCACAGTGGCTTGTAAGAACCTTAATTAAATATTCACAAACATTGCCAAATAAACAGCACTATGTGATCCAACACTTGCTGTGCCCTTTCCCACTGGTTTGTCTTCTCTGAGGGATTTCTCTGTCTTCTTTCTTATCTAGCCTGGCCTCACACTTTCTCTTGAAAGCTTCTGGTTGGCACAAAGCCCTGCTAAATATCCTGGTCCCAAGGAGAGGAGCTGCCAGCCTGGGTCACTGAGGCACACTCTGAGGAAGGAAGGAAGGAAAGAATGAATGGGCAGCAGGCTAACGCTCCCCAGTATATCATAATCCAGAGGCGGTGTCGGGCCGTTCAATAAGTGCTACAACCAAGGCAGCAGTGATGGATGAGCCTGCCAGATTGTCTGGGGCCTGGAAGGCGTCAACGATTCGGGATGCTCCCTCCCCTCAACCACAAAAAGGCAATACAAAGGGGGCCTCCAGGGAGCAGGTACATACCACCCAGCTTGTGGGAGTGGCAGGAAAATGGAAACCAGGAGGTGGAAAGGGTCACCCACTTTGGAGGGCCTCCAGAGCTCAGCCCAGTGTGGAGAAGCATCTGGGCTTTTGTGTGCTTGCCCAACAAAAACAAACCCACTCTTCGAGAGTTCCTCAGCCTGTGACAGGAGAGAAAAGTGAACACAGAAAAGCCTCCACAGTCTCCTTAACATCTGTTTGCCTTTGATGATAATTAGAATGGTATTCCTTAGGATATCAAGAGGTAGGTCAATCAAGGACCAAAAACAAAATCAGCGTGGACCTCCTCTTTCCAGTAACTACATGGTTGTTCTAGCTAAAATTTTAAAAATAAACAGGCTGTGTTTCCCTAGTGGTTTGCAATCCATCACACACATAAAACATCATCTTGAATCCTTAATAGGAATAAATACACATTGTGGAGTTCTGAAAAAAAAAAACCAGTTCACAATTTTGAATTGTCCTTTCTCTGTATGTGTGCGCGCGCGTACACACACAAACACATAATCAATAGAAAGTAACATGCCAAGAAAAATCTACCATACAATAGCTTCCAAAAAAAAAAGAAGTTCAGGAAGAGGATCTGAAAAGCAAAAAACAATAACAAACGTCTGACATGACAGACAGAGGAAACTTAGATGAAATTCCATTTCCTAAAAACAGAAGAACAGCTTGCTTTAGTCATGTTCCTGGTTTCTAAAGAGACTGTTAATTATCCACGGACAAAATCTGAACCGACCTGTTGGTGATACATTTTTGCAATGCTAGAAAATAAATGGTATAAACAGATCAAAGTTTTCCACAGATTACAAGCATATCTAATCTGTATCTATTCAAAACAACGATCATATTACTACTTGATTTGGTTAGGTGAACCAGGACCACAACTTATGAAAGTGTTTGCAACCCTTTTCAATGCAATACAACTCCAAACAGGAGAGTTTTATAATTCAACCATGCCTCCCTTTCAAGACCATACCAGATAAATAACAGTCAGGTCAGAAATAAGACATGGCCATTAAAGAGAGATGCTCAGAAGTCTTAGCACTAAGAATAATATTCAGCAATAAAAAGGGGCTCTCATTTGCTCATCACAAAGAGATCAGAAAGATATGGTGAAGAATATTATGGGAGGAGGAGGGAGGGGATGATACAGAAACGAACAAAGAGGCCCAATGAGATAGAAAGGGATGGGGGGGGTGGAGTGGCAGGAGAGGAAGACAGGGAAAGGAAATATGAATATGAACAAGAACGTTTTCATTCAAAAAAGCTAGACAAAGCTCAAAGGAGATTTAGATAAAGCTACCAAGAAGACCAGCAGAAGGAATGAGCTTCTCATCATGTGCTGAGGAACAAGCACAGCATAAATGATAAGGCACAGGTGACAATTTTTGACTAAGATTGAGGACTTTCCAATCACTGTGGCCATTCAAAATCTACTTTTCTCAAAAGGCCACTAATTTTATTAATGGCAAAGATAAATCCCAATGTACAGATTTCCAGTGTGTCGCCATCATTTCCCCATCTGGATTTAATTGCATACTTTGTTTTAGGCAATTGAAAACTATAAATTTTTGTAAATGAATGTTGGCATCAACATCAGAATCATTCTGCTTCTATGCAGAAAAAATAGAGATGTGTTATAACCTTTCTGTCAATTCACTATATTCCAAATTAAAAAACAAAAAATAACACTCAGCTACTTCACTGAAACTCCCGGAAACAATAAGAGGCTTAATAGGCAAAATGATCTTCCCAAATTAATCTGTAGATTTAATATACTCTAATTAAAACTGAAATTAAATTTGTCAAATGAAACTCAACAAGCTTACTGTAAAGTTCATCTGGAAGAAAAAATACACAAGACTAGAAACAAAAGTTTTGAGAGAGAGAATAATGTTTGAGCTGTGGGGGGAGGGATCAGACCATCAGAATTCCATGGCAGAATTTCCTGCCTTGGAAATTATGTAATAATAAAGGTGGCATTTCCAACCAGTGGGGAAAGAATGAACTACTCAATAAATCATTCTGGAACAGTAGCTATCCATCAGGAGCAAAAACATTCTTCACACCAAATACTTAAATTCCCAATTAATTCAATATTGAACTTAATCCATAAGTGCACAAAATTAGAAAACTGTCTTAAATTTTTCATTTTTGAACAAAATGATAGCAATTAAAGATATCTAAATTTCATCTATACTGACACCACCCTAGTTTATCAACCTTTTTTTATTTTTCCTATTTCCTTCCAGTCTTTGTTCAATGCACAGCTAATTATTACATAGTTATACTCGTGGCATAAATACACATATGGTTGTACTTTTCACCTATCAAAAGCATTTTTCCATGTTGTTACAATTTTTGGCACCATTTTTAATAGCATTCCATCAAGTGTTTGATGTTCCATAATTTACTTAATCATTATTTTTCTACATTAAGGGTATTTGTAGCTTGCTAATATTATAAAAAAATACTACAATAAATACTTTCATGTGTATTGTTTTTATGCTTTAAATTACTTTTTTAGAGTAGAATTCCAGAAATGAGGCCAAGAATGGGCACAACTGTCACCACTGCTTTCCAAAAATGTATCGACTTTCATCACCACATGTGCTTGTCAAGAGTATCATTTTCGGGCTTCCCTGGTGGCGCGGTGGTTGGGGGTCCGCCTGCCGATGCAGGGGACGCGGGTTCGTGCCCCGGTGTGGGAGGATCCCACATGCCGCGGAGCGGCTGGGCCCGTGGGCCGTGGCCGCTGAGCCTGCGCGTCCGGAGCCTGTTGCTCCGCAACGGGAGAGGCCACAGCGGTGAGAGGCCCGCGTACCGCAAAAAAAAAAAAAAAAAAAAAAAAAAAAAAAATTTTTTTTTCCCATTTTC
>NW_020175829.1:823340-858283 GCF_003031525.2 Neophocaena asiaeorientalis asiaeorientalis | reverse complement strand
GGGGCCACGGGGGGGAGGGGCCCGCGTCCCCAAAAAAAAAAAAAAAAAAAAAAAAAAGAGTATCATTTTCATTCCAACTTTGCCAAAACTTTCTTTTTTACTATTTCCTAAGTTGACAGATAATAAACAGTTCCTCATTGATTTAATTCATATTTTTTCCACTGCCACTGAAATTTATTGCCCATTTTTATCAAAGCCTATTACTAAATGGTACCAGCAATGTTAGTGGCCTGATTAAATTTTGCTTTAAAGAATTCTAGTCTTCCCTCTTCTATTTACATCTAAGTTCACCTTTGCCATAGGCAGGTCAAAATTTTCACTTTCCCAAATGAACCCATTGAGAACAACATCAAAATCATCCCCTTTCCCCTATTACTTTCTTGTGCCCAAATCAAAAGCACCCAAACACTCCTGTAAAACCACTAACGGTCAGGTAACACGGAAAACAGGAATAACTAAGGTAGAAAACTTAACTAAGTATAATCACACTAAATATCTCTCAATATAAGCACAAACACAAAAAAATTAGGCAAATTAAACCAACATTTTTTACAATCAAGTATCCCCCTAGAGAAATTCTACTTGTAAAACTCATCAATAATTCTCAAAGATCAAACCTTCTGCTGAGATGCTGTTATCACGTATGGATTTCACCAAAGAAACCAAAGAGGTATTAAATGTATTTGCCACCATAAACTATTTCATCCAACTCTCCCAGCTCCTCTTCCAATGGCATTTAAAATGGAAATGGGCAGCGACCTTGATGTGCATATTCTAAATATTTTTTCATTTATCTACAATGGTCTCTAATTCAAGTTCTCTAATTCCCTGAATAACTTGGTGGCTGTATTATCTTGATCACTGAGTATTCTTGTACTAATGTTCTCCTTCCTTCTCTCCCTTTCTTCTCTCTCACCCTCTATAGACAATGTATCTGTGTTTACTTTGTTAATAACAGCGTCATTTGCTGGACAACAACCTTAACTATGTAGTTTCTAAAATACCTGGCATGACAGGCAGTAAACAAATACTATAGTTTCAAATGATGACAATGAGAACAAAGTGTGCATCCTTTTATAGTGAGGTTTCTTCATCTGTGGCCACAGAAAAGAGTCCATATGGGTCTCAGTTGGTCTGCGAATCTCTAAAAATTATGAGCAAAACTGTTTATGTGCATGTGTGTCCAGTTTTCTAAGGAAAGGTTTATGATTTTTATTACATTCTCAAAGGCATCCAAAGATTCAAAAAATGTTATGAACCATAGTTTTCGTGGTAACAAACAAAAATGGGAATTTAATAAATGCTTTTTATTGATAATTGTCACCTTTTCATACGACAGTAAGACTGTTCTGTTTTCTAAGGTATTCTAGTATTCTACACAGCCTTTATATGGGATGATTTTTTGACAGAAGTACAATGAAGGTAAATGCTAATTGACATTAAATATTACAATAAATGTTTCCTAATACTTGCCATTAAAACCATTATCATAATATAAATATAGCACTCTAAGTGAACTATCAAATTTGATTTTTTGTTTTTAGCATTGGAATCTTGACCTCTTTATAGTAACCAAAAAAAAAAAAAAAGTTAGTAATTCTACCTAGAGACTTCTCTGCAGAGCACAGTGTGTTGAATGTTGTAAGATCCTTAACAAATACATTTTAAAAAGATGCATTGTCCCACGTCATAGGTAAGTGAATAAAAGTACAGGTACTAGTTAGTACCAGCACTAACAGGATCCCAGAGCCAGATGAACAGCATCGGGCTTCTTGCTTTCTGCCCCACCCTCTACGTTATACTACCTTTACATTCCTCAAGCAAAATTCCAAAGAAAGGGCTGTGGGCACAAAATTTTTTATTTCTAATTACTGTATTCAACTCAAGTATTTCTTTAAAACAAAGTCTGAAAATGCAAAAATTATTTCCTATATGTTGTGTGCACATATTAGATATAAATGCATATCTGTAGACATACATATATTATTTTATACGAACAGTATATAAAGTGATTTCTCATGTATTTTCTCATCTTATTCCCACAATAATGTCTGGGAAGTATTATGATGATTTTTATTTTATAAATGAGAACACTGATACTACTCTCAGGTCCAGTGTGTGGTAAAGCCACAAATAAATCTAGATCTGTTTCAGGCCCAGCACACTTTTCTCCCCAACATGTCATGGTACAAACAGCAAGTGCTCAGGTATTAATTGATTTATCTACACCTTTACACTTAACTCAACATTTATTTTATGTACTGAATACAAGGATTCTCATCCTGAAACCCATGGGTAGATGTGGGGTTGAGAGGGAATGGGAGGTAGGAGAAATGTTGCTTAATCCCCATGAAGATATATGCACAGTTTTAAGCATTCATCTGGGGAGAGTGTCTGTCTTTTAACCAGAGATTCCTAGGAGGGTACAAGGAGCATATGATTCAAAAAGGTTAAGAACCGCTGATTTAAAGCATCTTTTGTACAGTGTAAAATATAAAGGTCATTAAAATTTACTATCCAAACCAAATCTAAGTCAACAAAATTCAGTTGAATATAAATTGGTTAGATCCAGGGGAAAATATCACAATGTCATTTTTTTTAAGGAAGGTAAACCAAAATGAGCTAAAAGACTTATATGTTTCTTCAGAAATAGCCTTTGGGGTAGGAATGGCTTTTTTTCCCAGACAGGATGAAATAGAACAGAACAGGCCAACATTCCTGCTGATAACAAGAAAATAAAGACTGAAAAATTAAAAGTAATATTCTTAAAAGCATCAGAAAACTATGGAATTGAGAATAAAATATAATAAAAATTCTGGAAAGGGCAGAACCACTCTGAGAGGTTACAGAAGCTAGAAGACAATGGAATGGTATCTTTAAAACAATGAAAGAAAGTAAGTGATGACCTAAAATTCCCCACCTAACAAAAATATTCTTAAAAATGAAGTTGAAATTAAATGTTTAAGACACATACTGAGGGAACTCACTGCCGGCAGGTCAGCACTAAAATAATTACTAAAAGAACTTATTCAAGCAAAAGTAAAATGATCTCAAACAGAAACATGAAAATACAAGAGGCAGTGAGGGGACTTCCCTGATAGCGCAGTGGTTAAAAATCCGCTTGCCAATGCAAGGGACACAGGTTCGAGCCCTGGTCTAGGAAGATTCCACATGCTGCAGAGCAACTAGGCCCATGGGCCACAACTACTGAGCCTGTGCTCGAGAGCCCGTGAGCCACAACTACTGAGCCCGTGTGCCACAACTACTGAAGCCCACACACCTAGAGCCTGTGCTCCACAACAAGAGAAGCCACTGCAGTGAGAAGCCCATGCACTGCAACGAAGAGTAGCCCCCGCTTGCCACAACCAGAGAAGGCCCGCGCGCAGCAACGAAAACCCAATGCAGCCAAAAATAAATAAAATTTAAAAAAATAAAATTAAATAAAAACACTATGAACCATAAACTTAAAAAAAAAGAGGCAGTGAGGCACAATGAAGTGAGTAAATATAATTAATACCTAATGTACAAAGTAATAATTAAAATGTCATGGAGTGTAAAGTATTTGTACAACTACAATGTCTGACTACAGTAACATAAAAGGGAAGTGGAATTAGAGTATCTAACAGTCCTGGAAAAATGTTAAAAGTAATAACTTACTATATTTATAATATGTCAAATCTACATGTATGTTGAGAGTAACCACTAACAGAATAGTAAAAGAATGTATAGCTAACAAGTCATAGAGTAAAAAATGAAATAGAAAATAAATACTCAAAAACATAAGACAGGAGAAATTAAGAACATAAAACATGTGTCAAATAGAGAGTTATATGATAGATATTAATCCAACTATATCAGCAAATATATTACATATAAACAGACTGACCCAAATACAATACTGAGACAGTTAGGTATGGATTTTTAATTCAATAACAGTTACAATACCTATATGTTGCTTACAAGAGACACGCTAAAAATAACACAGAAAGTTTAAGTAAAAAGATACACTATGCAACACTAACCAAAAGAAAGCTAGTAGAGCCAAAACAGTATCAAAGTAGTTTTTAAACCAAGACATATTACTAGAGAAAGAGGAACTTTTCATCATACAGTGTAAGTTAAACAAGATGATACAGTATTAAATCTGTATGCACCTAATACAGACATAGCTTCAAAATATATAAAAGAAAATCCACAATCACAGTGGGAAACTTTAACATGGCTCTCTCAATAGCTGATAGAACAAGCAGACAAAATTGACAAGGATATAAAACATCTGAATTACACAATGACCAAGATTACTAATCAAAAGGAATAATTACCATAAATTAGATGTATACAGTAATATTTATTAAAAAGCCATCCATTATCCAAACCTCTGCATTAAACTCAGTTAAACACAGACACAAGCATAAAAAATTCTTGACGACTTTCACATTTGGTGAAATGATTCACCACTATAGAATTGAAATAGCCTTTGTTTCTGTAACACAGCTAAATTGAGTGAAAAACAATTCATGACGAAGGTCAGTAAATGACTCTAGATTCCTCACAAGACCAGAAGCAGGCTTTAAAAAGTTGCTTAGCTTACTTCCTTTTAAAATCACTAACTTACTCACAGATTCCATAAAAACATAGAACTCCTAGAAACTGAAAACAAAAACTGATACTTCAAGTACATCATAGTAGGAAATATACTGAGTTGGATATAAGAATACTTAAACTATAATCTCTACCCTTCCATTATCCCAATATTTCTTGAGGAATAAATGTCCTGCACTTGGTTCCAAAACAATCAACTGAAAAAATTAAGAATGAAGCATAACGCCATTTAATAGTTGGATATCAGTGGGGATTTTAGTCAATAATCAACCAAGTGTGAGTTATCGCTGAGACAGCCACCCAAAAACGCTAATTCTGCTCAGCCCTACACTGAAGAAAATCTAGTAAGTTCATTAAGAATGGTTATGGTCCAGCTCTTCTCTATACCTCTCAGACATACCTGGGCCATGGAATACTTTATTAGAAATATAGACAAAACCGACAACATGTTCAGAAGAAAGTGACAAGGATGCTGCAGGGACACAGAAACCATGCTGTCATATGAGGAACAATTGAAGGAACTGGGACTGTTTTCCCAAAGGAGAAAAGACTCATGATTAAACGGTCACTGTCACAAATATCTGAGGGTCTGCCATGCAGACAAGGGATTACACATGTTCTGCAGGCCCCCAGGGGAACGCATAAAACAATGGAGGGAAGGACAGGGCACAACACAGAGTTCAGTTCCACAGTGAGAGCCTTCTAAGGATCAGAGATGTCCAAAGGTGACTTGGATTACTTCAGCTTAGGAGGAGAAAGCACTACCAGGAGATGGTGGCTTTGATTTTTGTTTTTGTTTTGCTTATTTGTTTATTCGAAGAGAATGGGCCTAACTATCTAGACTTGAAAGTCTAGAATTTGTCACACCATGTATATAATTCTACATTAACAGCTTCAATATTAAAAAAAATGGGAGGTCTAGATAAGTGGTGTTTGGGGATTTGTTTAATTTCTCCCTTAGTTTTTTGCTTTGGTTTATTTCCTAGCTCCTTGGATTGACGATGAGTTTATTTTCACTCTCTGCATTGGTGGTCTCCAAACTGAAATCAGGGGAACCACAGGTTCTCATGGAGGAATGTTGGGACTTTACAAACTTTCCTTTTAAATTTCATTTTGGAAAATATGGTTTCAATTATATTTACATCTAAAAAGATTGCATTCACTTAAATGTATTATCTACCAAAATTTAATACACTGGAGAAGAACTTGAACTGCTAGGCTAAGTCACTCTCATTGAATTAATAAATGTAATAAATTTGAAAAATATAGTTATGATAAAGTTTGTATCAAGTTTACACATCATTCTCCATAATACTTTGTGTGGGGGGGAAAAAAAAGATTTCTCCTTTAAAAAATAAAGTTTCAGCACCTCTATTTAGGGTCTCTAAGGCCCCTCTGACTCTAGGACACCCTCTGCTATATAGTCTATATTGGAAAATAAAGTCCTATTAGCTCATTTTACATTTCATAGCTCAAGCTTTACATTCACAAAACGGTAAACACTACGCTTCCCCAATTTCATATTCAGGTTGAACCCACACAGACAGTAATCTCACATGGTTATTTCTAACATTTGAAGTCTACAGACTTATGTCAAACCAAGTGGTGTCTGAAGGTCAGTGTAGGTCAGCTGACAGGACTAAACACACCATACCAAAACCAAGACTACCAGGAATACAAGGAACCTTAAGTCTCCATAAATTGACCTCTCCTAAACAAAGAGCTGTGACCTGCCACCTGTATTCTTATTTCAGGGTAGACCACAGAGCTCCTGCATTCCACAGGAAATCCCTCTCATGAGGGCACAAAGGAAAGGAGCCCTTTGCCCCTCTCATCTGGCCAGCTGTGCCAGAACACCCCTTCTAACCTCTATCCCTAATGCACACAGGCACACACTCACACACACACGCAGAGAGAGACACACACACAGGCCATTCTTAAATAAGAGCACGGAAGATTCTGCAGAGTAATGACCCATGCAAGATAAAAGAATCAGAGAATCCTCACTAAAAGACGCATAGGTTCAGAAATTTATAAAATATACAGCTGAAAGAAACTCATCTGGATCAAAACCCTGACTTCACCAGTGAGGAAACCGAAGGCCCACAACAACAGGTGACCTGTTCTGGGTCCCATCACACAGCAGACCTCAGGCCAGAGCCGATGTCTTCACCCTCCATCCAGTCCTCTTCCCACTGCTCCAAGCTACAACCTCTGACCCCCAACTGAATCCTACTCCTCCCCGAAGGACTGGGAAGAATCTTTATGGAAACAAGTTAGGATCAGAAGCAAACTCTCCCGACGTCCCCTACCCCCACTACATCCACATCCCTCCATCCTCCTGTCTCTTCTCTTCCTAGACCCCCATCATCTTTGTTCAACCAAAGAGCGCTCTCAGGGCCTGCTGCTCTTCTCCTGACTCTTTTCCTTCTCAAATCGGAACAAATGTAAAAGCCAGCTCAGTCACAGAATGGAAAGCATGAAGCCACAGAAACCGGAGAAGCGGGACAATGAAGAAAGAGCATCCGGAGACCGAGATCAGCCTCAGCTCCCACAGACTGGATGGGAAGCGAGGAAAGAAAAAGACTCAAAAGATGAGGGCTCAGTGGGGAGGGAAAGGAAGAAACAGCAGCAGCGGCAGGCTGAGGAGGGATGACAGCGGAAGAGGACAAATGGCTAGAAAAACAAAGCCACATGGAATTTAATTGAAAAGGGCAAGAAAGATAGAAAATAGCTAAATGAAAATGAGCAGAAGAAAGACAAATACCCACCCTACCAGGAACTGCAATCTGGAAACACCTTTGTAAAAAGAACGGAGGTGGAGGGAAGGACCTAAATTTTGGCGCCTGCAAAGAAGATTTCATCTGATCAAAATCAAGAACTAAGGTCAAAAGAAACACTACAGAATGTGTATTTTTGTGACACATCATAAAAGGGGGAGGGTGTGTTTTCAAACTACTCACATCCAACTACTTGCCACACCCCCACTCTAGTAATTCCACCTTTCCTATGTCACGTACAACCATGAAGGGAGAGGGGAGGACACAGAGATTGCTTTCCCACTCTCCCTTAGAATCAACAGTGGCTTTAGAATGCAAGAGCCCCTTTTTCTGGCCTTGTCCTTCTTTGCCCCTTACTTAGGATTCTCTCTGAATCTTCAGGTCAACTGTTCAGGTTCTCAGCCAGTGAAAAACAGTACCTACATCCAGAACTGCCATGTTGGCTTCATCAGAGGTACCATTCAGCCAAAAGTCAACTGGAGTCTCCTCCCTCTTCCTTACTCGGCACCGAGTGCAGCAGGGCCAGCACAGCATTTGGAGCAACACACACAGAGAACCAATCCGAAAAGGCTGAGCATGCAATTAATCTTGTTCAGAATAATACCTTCCATTTCCCTAGTGCTTCCCTGTTCACAAGGCGTTTGTGCATGCTACCCGACTTGAAGCTCACAACCCCCAGAGACACAGACAGATGAGAGACTGGCCCGTGACCCACCAGGTAGCCAGAACCAGCCCCTGGTCTCCCCATACATTCAGGCCTTCATTCCAGATATGTACTGAGTGTCGACTAGGTGCTGTGGCTAAAACAAATCACCTACCCCAGGGGTCCCCAACTCCCCTGAACTGGGCCGCACAGCAGGAGGTGAGTGGCGGGCGACCAAGCAAAGCTTCTTCTGTATTTACAGCCGCTCCCCATCGCTTGCGTTACGGCCTGAGCTCCGCCTCCTGTCAGATCAGTGGTGGCCTTAGATTCTCATAGGATAGCAAACCCTACCGTGACCTGCACACGCGAGGGATCTAGGCTGCGCGCTCCTTATGAGAATCTAATGCCTGATGATCTGAGGGGGAGTGAGGCAGTGATGCTGGCACTGGGGAGCGGCTGCAAATAACAGATTATCATTAGCAGAGAGAGGTCTGACTGCACAGAGACCATAATAAATCAATTGCTTGCAGACTCTTATCAAAACCCCATCAGTGAGTGGCAAGTGAAAACAAGCTCAGGGCTCACACTGATTCTGCATTATGGTGAGTTGTATAATTATTTCATTATATATCACAATGTAATAATAATAGAAATAAAATGCACAATAAATGCAACGCGCTTGAATCATCCCGAAACCATCCCCTCACCCCTGTCCGTGGAAAAACTGTCTTCCGTGAGATGAGTCCCTGGTGCCAAAAGGGTTGGGGATCGCTGACCTACCCTATCGTTCTAGTGGGGAGACAGACACAATGAACAAATAATTAAGCCCCTGATGTGTGAGCGATTAGGAAGACCCAATAAAAATAAGGCGGGGTAAAGAGAGAGATGTTTTACATAGGACAGTAGTCGGATATTCTAACAGAGACCTGAACAGAGTAAGAGAGTGAGCCTTGCGGATGTGAAAGAGCATTTCAGGTTGAGGGACCAGCAGGGGCAAAGGCCCTGAAGGGACATGTGCCTGGAGTGTTTGGAAAACACCAAGGAAACCTGCTGGTTGAAGCAGAAGAGGAGGGAAAAGGGAGGCAAGGTCAGGGGTAAGGAAAGGCCACTGTAAGGACCTGGGTGTTAACTCTGCAGTGGGAAGCTGTTGCACAGTTCGGGGTAGAAAGGTGACAAGCTCGGAACTTCATTTTAAAAGGATCGCTCTGGCTGCTTTGTTGGGAATAGACCATGATGGGACAAGGGGGGCTGAAACCAGAGAGGCCCACTGCAGGAACACGGGCAAGAAACGACTGACATTTTCTGCCCTCTCGTGGAGGTTCTTCCAAGAGCAGGAAAATGCGGCCGTTTCCCAGGAGACAACACCCTTATTCAGCTCTGCTTACCACTGACTGCAGCAGCCCCAAAAGCCCTGTGCCACTGAGAAGATGGGGCCACGGGGCAGAAATGGACACTTTCCATTGTGTGAAAGTAGGCAGTTATTCCAGGGCCCTTGTGAAAGTGCTGGCCTGAAACCCCAGTCCTTCCTTCCATTTCTTAACAGACAGATGATGGACAGATGGGAGGAAGAGAGAAGGAACTCCCATTGACCCCTCTGCTGGCATTTATCAATCAGCAGTTTACAAATTCAGATGACCAAATAGTACTTACGGTCAAATGGCTTTTCAATCTGATCATGAAACAGCTTTGATCGTTCGCTAACTCTAACCCAAACTTCTGTGGTATATAAACTTCTGGTTTTTCATAGGGCCAACTATAGACATTCGATGGACAGATATAACCTAATATGCTTTACAGACCTTACTGTGACAGATGCCTAGGTGCAGATACTCCACCATCGCTCAAGCCCCCACCATAAAGATGTTATTGAAGTCATCTCAGGAAAAAGAGTCAGACTTTGTTTTAACTCACAGTGAGTATGAAATTTCTCACTCCTGCACATGGAAATTCTATGTGAAAACAGTAGTATTTACCGATTTATTCACTGAGGTTGCTTAGGAACCCATAAGGATAAAAATGGCAATCACAGGATTCCTTTGTGTTTTAATTTATAGTACCGGGCATTTGAATGTACCAGGCACCATGCTAAGTGAATTATCTCATGAAATCCTTACAACCACCCTTTGAGATAGAAACCATCAGCCCCATTTCACAGATGAGGCAACCGAGGCTTTCAGAGGTAAAGTACTCTGACCACAGTGATCTGGAGCAGATTCAGGTGCAGAATCTGGAGGTTCAAGCCCACCTCTGCTAGGTAGACTCCGCTTCCCACCTAACTCCTGGCACATCCCGCCACTGTGCTCAGCACTGCATCACCTGGAAGCAGTGCCTGGCCCATTGCGTTGACTGACAATCACCGCAGACATAACTCAATGGGGTCTTAACAAGCTACATATGAATGTACTTTGAGTACTCAGAAGAAAAGACTCGTGTTCAAGGAACATGAATATTGTGACCACTTTTGAATTATTTTATTCTCCTTTCTCCCTTCATACAACAAATACCTGATGTGTGCCAAGCACAGATGGTAGGAAGAAGACAAGACCTGACCCTTACCTTCACAGAGCTCGTGGTCTGGCAGGCAGAGAAAAGCTTAAACACCCAGGTTAGGACCAGGGGTCCCTGCAGAGATGGGTGCAGGAGTAACCAAGTCTGCCTTGCAACACTGGGAAAGACTTCCCAGAGGATGAAAGGGACTTTGTCAATGGAAGGGAATTCCAAGTAAAGACTGGGTATCGAACAGTTCCTTGGAGTTTACTGCGGCCGGAGGTGGAGAGCAGGGCCAGAGGGGAAGCTGGACATGAAGGCAGAGGCCAGCTCACAGAGGGCTTGGGGGACAGGGATTCACCGGAGGGATTCTGAGCAGGGGAGGGACACATCAGATCTGCATTTGATCTAGGGGACAGAGGTGGTCACACCAGAAAGGACCCTGTGGAGGCTGGCCTTTCGTGGAGTACAGTCTCTTTCACAGTACCCTATGGCTCCATAATTTCTAAAGGGTACTTAAGATAACCCTAGAAGGTAGAAGAACATGGGTTTGGGTCAACACGACTGACCAGGTAGACAAGAGACGCTGGTCTGGTACTGCTTTAGAGTGAGGAAGGCAAAGGTTAATTGTGAGGGTTAAGGCAGACCTGGGTTTCAATCTCAGCTGCCTCAGCTACCTAAACTGTGAAATGGGGATAAATACAGAACCAACCTATCTTATGGGATAGGTAGGACTAAATGAAGTCAAGTGCATTGATACTTGCCCAGCACCTAACACTTAAGTGCTTCATAAATAAATTAACTAGCTGTTAATATGATAGCACTAAAACCATCATTAGTTAGCATTCTTAGTTCACTGAAGAAACATCTGCTGAATACCTAATGTGTGCGGAACACTCGCCTCCATTTGGAGGTACAGTGTCCTCACTTTGCAGATGCGGACGGTGTACCCAAAAGGCTAAATTATTTCACCAAACCTACTGTGACCCTCTCCAATTCCTCTCAGAGGCGGCAACAGGATCCAAATAAATGTAGAAAGGTAAAATAAGCTCTATACATCCATTAAAAAGATTTCACATTTTATCAATGAAAACTCTCTCTACTTCAAAACAGTCTTCCCTCTAAACTGCAAGGAAAAAAAAAAAAAAAAACTAAAGGCATTTTTATCCTAAAGATAATTCACTCTAACAGTTTGGCAAAGTAATATCAGTTATTCATTCTTCTGGACCTGGGTGCTACTACTGTCTGTTTACAGGTCAACAAACAGAGCACTCATTTTCGAGGATCTCAACCAAATATCTGGCAAACTCTGGGTCTCACGGGACCTAGATTTGCCTTTGTCACTGACCTATCCTTTTTTGTCTAGGTCTAGGCAGTATCTTACACACAGACAGGACTCAAAAGGTTAAATTAAAAGAAAGTCCACCTCTGTAAAGCAAAAGAATCATTTCATACTGTTTGTTGATTCCACTGTGATCTTTCATACACCACTTTTTTCTTAATCCAAAGTAAGGTAGTTTCATACTCCATTCATCAAGTATTAAGCCCTTATTAGAATACATTCCACACACTGTTCTAGGAACAACAGAGGCATGAGTGAACTGAGCAAACCCCTGATTGCATGGAGAAAATATCAGATAACACTGAATGATGCCAAGTGCCTAGGGAGTTATTTTAGACTGGGCAGTCAAGGAGACCTTTGAGAGGCAGGGCATGGAAGCTGAGATTTGAATTGCAAGATTTGCAAGTTATTTTAATGAAAGAAGAGAAAGGAATAAGAATGGAGTGAAAGGGAAGGAAACAAAGAAGGACAGGTCAGTGAAGAAAGCCAATCCGTTGGAAACAATCAATGAAGGCTTTGTCCCTAGGCCCAAACACAGGTCTGAAGTGATGGGGAGCTGCTCCAGCGCCTTACACTGGGTAACAGGTAAGTAGGAAAGTAAATCTGGCCACTGTTAACAGAGACACCCTGGAAGCTCGTTGGTGTAACACAATAAAAGCTCATTTCTTGCTCCCATAACAGCCCCATGCAGATACTGCTGCTTGGGTGACTCTCCTCCAAGTAGCTTTCCAGGGACCCAGGTTCCTGCCACCCTGTGGCTCTGCCCCCGGCAACACTTGGCTTCCAAGTGACCCTGCTCTATTCCAGCCTGAAGGAGAAAAGAATATGGACCACCACAGCTGTCCAGGCTTCAGCCTGGCTCCCATCTCCTGTCCCATTCCACTGGTAAGGCCTCAGCTACCGAAAGTAACTGGAAAATACTATATAGCTGTGTGTCCAAGAGAAGGTTTGGTTATTGGCTTAATCTCTGCCACAGGCTCTGGCACAATGAGTGATTCCTAGAGAACATCTAAGAGCTAACAGTGTCACAAAGTCCCAAGCTCAGTTTAATGAAAATTGAATAATACCACACTTCAAAAAAAAAAAAAAAATCTAAGAGAGGCAAGAGTTGGGGATTGTGTTGAAAGTAAATGATGGCTAAGCAGTACCATCATACTCACATGGCTATTTTCTTTTCTTTTTAATATTTATTTATTTATTTATTTAGGCTGCACCTGGTCTTAGTTGCGGCACACAGGCTCCTAGTTGCGGCAGGCGGGATCTTAGTTGTGGCATGCAGACTCTTAGTTGCAGCATGTGAACTCGTAGTTGCGGCATGCGTGTGGGATCTAGTTCTCCGACCAGGGATCGAACCCGGGCCCCCTGCACTGGGAGTGTGGATTCTTACCCACTGGACCACCAGGGAAGTCCCTCACATGGCTATTTTCAAAAGCACATTCTGCCTGCCCCTGTCTGTGTGTCTTTGTCTCTGTCTCTCTCTCTCTGTCTCTCTCTCTCTCACACACACACACACACACACACACACACACACGCTCTCTCCCTCAACAATTTTACCCCAAACATAGTGCCAAAACTTATACTTCTGCAAGTGTCCCTTAATTCAGGAAAAAAAAGGAGCTGGGAGAGAACAGCTTCATCAATAAAGAATTGCTTACATAACAAAGGAAAACTGCATTATTTTAAACGTTGTTCCAAATGATAAAGGAGATTTCTGACACCGAACATTAAATCATGCCACTTAGGTATTACCCCGAAAGTACAGCATGCACAACTAATGGATGCTAAAAGTTTTCCAGAGGTACACGACTTTATAATTTACCTGTCAGAGAGGCACAACATTAATTCTCATTCCAGGACTACTCTATCCTTTAAAAACAACAGTTCAGGGCTTCCCTGGTGGCACAGTGGTTGAGAGTCCGCGTGCCGATGCAGGGGACACGGGTTCGTGCCCCGGTCCAGGAAGATCCCACATGCCGCGGAGCGGCTGGGCCCGTGAGCCATGGCCGCTGAGCCTGCGCATCCGGAGCCTGTACTCCGCAACGGGAGAGGCCACAACAGTGAGAGACCCTCGTACCGCAAAAAAAAAAAAAAAAAAAACACAAAACAGTTCAAAGAGGAGTTTGCTAGCCACGTGGTAACTGGGGGCTCCCCTGAAGTACATGACAACACAGAAACCTGCCAGCTACTCTGCTGACTGTGCCAGTGTGCTCAGTGCTTCCTCAAACCCAAATGAACACTCAACATTCCACAAGATCCTTTCTCTGAAAAATTCTTTAATAGCCAAGCAAAAGCATGCCCCCAAGACTTATGATGATTTGTGTTTTTAAAGACATCTGGCTAACTGAAGAAACCCTTAACTGAGAGTAAGCCCTGAAGTTATCTCATTCCTAACAGGATAGACAGACTGTGCTTGGGTGTTTTTTTTTTAAAGTTTGTACCTCTTAATCCCCTACCCCTCCAATGCCCCTCCCCACACACACTGGTAACCCCTAGTTTGTTCTCTATACTCATGGACAGACTCTGCTTTTTAACTGGTTATACCCTCCTTCCAAATTACACACCTTCAAAACCTTTTGACCATATAAGGAAAGCACATGTAACTCTCCCTAAGTCAGTGTAAACATGTTCCCAATAATCACAGAAATTAAAGCATTCCCACTGAAGCCCAATTTGCTAGATTTTGAGCATACGGAGCACACAGTTGCTAAAAATGGACTATTCTTGTCATAGAGAACATCAAGAGTTTTCTAAAGTTCTGGATGAGAGATTTGCGGTATTTTGTTTTAAAGCTTCAAGGCAAGGAAGGGGAAAAAATTAAAGAATTTCAACGGATTACTACAACAAAAACAATCCAGTTCAATCATACGAACTGTTCCAAAGACATCCAAGATGCTGGTCTTTAACTGTTTGACAAAAGACTCAACACGGACTAAAAGATCAAAAGATTCTAAACGGGTGCTTAATTTTTAGGGTAACCTCAAGAATTGATTTCTCTTTTTCAAGCCTAAAGTTTTAAACCACTGAAAACATCAATCTTTAAAGAAATTCCTCTTCATAGCAGATACTTTTAACTCATATTGATAGTAGGTTACATCCATTATAAAGTCAGCAGTCCACTGGAATGTGTTTTCTGAAAAAAATACTTTCGTTTCCTTTATTTTGCCTAAAAGGTACCTACTGATGCCAAGTAACACTGGAATCAGCAAGGTGAGCAAGATGTACACTGTACACCACTGTTAGGAAATACATTTAATCCTTACAATAACATTGCAAGATAGGTTTGTAATTCCTATTTTATAAATGAAGGAAGTGAGACTCAGTACGAGTGAGAAGGTCACGGCTGGGATTTGGATTCAGGTCTATCTACTGCTTGCTACTATTTCAAGATCAAAACAATTATTATTGCATAACTGGGTTGTAGGTATTTATGTGCCCAAAGAAAGACAAGCCCCTAACTCCTGAAGTTCCTCTCTGAAACTAAAAATATCAGCCCACACAATTTGGGTGGAACTAGCTGCTTACTGTAATGTGCTCACCTTATTGAAGAAAGGAGAGTATCTGCCTCCATAATAACAGAAAGCAGCGGCTCGCCTAACACGTGGTCACTGACTAAGCAAACGAGAAACTGAACACATTCTGACCATGTACTGAAATAAAGGGTGAGGCTATAATGAAGAATACAAATTAAAGGATGATGATCTAAATGGCTTTTAGAAACAGAAAACCTGGAGAGTGAAAAATTTCCAACAGCTATTCAGACTGCTGTCCTACAGACAAGAAGACCCAGCCAACCAATCTGAATATTTCGATCGGTTTGACAGCAGATACCTAGAGTGAATACTGCAGCTCCCTGAAGCAGAATCTGCAGACAGTCCTCCTTTACCCCAGGGGATATATTCTTGAAAATACAACCAGCACGGTGCACGGTCATCCTCATTATTAGAGCATCACGTATCACCATCCCTCCTCTGATCTGCCAAGCCCGGTTCTAACTGCTTTCAACACATTAACTCATGTGATTCCACAACGAGCCTTCAAGATAGGTGTTCTAGTATAATCCCCATTTGACAAATGAGGAGAATGAGGCAGGAGTGCTTAGATAACTTATTCGAGGTCACACAGCCTATGAGGAGGCTGAGCTCCCTGCATCGGCAGGCGGACTCTCAACCACTGCACCACCAGGGAAGCCCCAGGCAGTCTCTTAATAGCTAAGTCCTCAAACAGATGCCGTTCGGCCCACTGGCAATCCCTACATGCTCCTCCCCTGAGGCCAAGACATGCCTCTAGCTGCACATAATTGTGGGTCAATCTCACCAGGTTGTGGCAATATTTATGAAGCCCTATATAATGTCCAGGGCTTTCTGCCATTTCCTAATTTTCTGCTTATCTTTCTTCTCCAGTTCTTTGACTGCACCTTGAACTGTTGTAAAATTCACATTTTAACACCAAGCACCATACTCTTCTTTTGTTTCTGGGGGCAAGGTCACACACCTTTGGTCAACCATCCTGCATCAAAACTGCTCCTTTAGGGGTTTCCCTGGTGGTGCAGTGGTTAAGAACCCGCCTGCCAATGCAGGGGACACGGGTTTGAAACCTGGTCTGGGAAGATCCCACATGCCGCGGAGCAACTAAGCCTATGTGCCACAACTACTGAGCCCACGTGCCACAACTACTGAAGCCCGTGCGCCTAGAGACTGTGCTCCGCAACAAGAGAAGCCACTGCAATGAGAAGCCCGCGCACCACAACGAAGAGTAGACGCCGCTCGCCACAACTAGAGAAAGCCCACGCACAGCAAAGACGACCCAACGCAGCCAAAAATAAAAACAAACAAATAAATAAAGTTATTTAAAAAAACAAAAAATAAACTGCTCCTTTAAAGCACAAGAAAAATGGTGGCAAGAACAGTCATAGAAAACAAGACTTGCAGAACACACTTGCCAGAGTTGCTTGGCAGCTCACTCCCTGCCTGGTCTCATCAGGACTTCCCAGTGGGAACCCTCCCCTTGGCTACAACTCTCAGGACCCTGTGTTCAGCGTAAGGTGGGCACTAGTCTCTGTGGCTAAGAATATTCCTTAGCATTCTGAACAAGAGCGGGAAATATTAACCTTTCCACTCATCTTAACTCTACACGATAAGTACAAAGAAGGCTTTGTAGTACATTGTGCACGGTACTTTTTCCAATATTTCATAATTCAAAACCGTTTAAAGTTTTTAGTAATAAATTTATATATCACATCTGACTTGAAAGAAAAATCGACTTTTCAGACTTGCAAAGCTAAGGAGTTGATCCAAGATCTGTAGAGATGCCACAAAGGGAAGCCACCAATTGTGACCCATGATTCGACAGCTACTGGCCCAACCATTTCTTTACTGTATTGAGACAAAACGAATAATTGTTTTAAGACTGAGAAGCCTTCCCCAAACCAAGCAGGGCTCTGTCCTGTCCTACATGTTTACTACTGGCTTCAATGAAGGCATAAATGTCCTTATCAAATTTACAAATGGCAGAAGCAAAGTTGGGAGGGTCAGTGATTATAAATCAAGATTCAGAAAGAGCAGGGCCAGCACTAACAAGATGAACTTCCCGACTATCAGTTAAAGTATTATACTTAGAGAAAACTCAGCAGCCTCACAGAGGACAGAAGAGGACCAGATAAACACCACTGATGTGAGAGGATCTAGAGGTTTCAGATGGCAGCAAGCCCAGGACGGTTAACAGTGTCACACAGCTGCCCAAGCAAGCTAAGACCACCTGAGACTGCATTACAGTGTCCAGAACAAGGGAGGTAAGAGCACCATTTTCCTCTGCATGAGCAGAGTCTGCCAGAGTTTTCTGTTTAATTAGAGGCAACATGTTTTAACTGGATGGTGAGAGCAACCAGGGTGATAACAGCTCTCAAACCCACATCAAGTCAAGAAAGGCTGTTGAAATTGGGGGTTTACTCTGGCAAAGAGAACACTTAGTGGGGAGGCATGAAAGCTGTTCTCAAACTTTTGAAGGATTATGTATAAGAACAGAGTTCGCATACAATGGCTCAGGGACAAAACTAAAACTAATGAATAGAATTACCAAGGACAAATTTTAGACCACAATTTAAAATTATTTATAATAATTTAAACTGTCCAAATATGGACTCTCTTCCTTATGAGGTAAAGAAGTTTCCACCATTAGAAGTGTTTAAAGCGGGTAGAGGGCCATCTGTTCCTCTCGTCAGAAAGAATTCCTACACCTAAGATTCCATAATGAAAATGGTTCAGACTTGCACTGGACTTTTTCCCTTTGCTGATACTCAGAGAATCACAAAAGCACAGAGTAGAAGTGGTCACAAAAGATTTCATGCACTCCCCCTAATTCTGAGGAGAGAGACAAATCAAACGCAGCACAAAGATCACTTTAAAATTTTTCCTTTATATGTCTCCAAGAAAAGATTTCCCTATCTTCTTAGCATTCCCATAGTCCTAGATTTTCAGGAAGTTCCTCCTGATGTCTAACTTGATTTTCTCCTGCTCCAATTATACTAGTTCACATGGATACCAAAACGGGCTCTGTAATGATCATGGCAGGAAAACATTTGACATAAGAACATATAAATTAGTAAAGAAAAACTATTTCCAAAGAAAAAATAATAAGCAATGAACCTGTAAATGTTTCTAATCTCTAAATGCCAAATGCCATTCAGAACAGTTCTAAAATCCATTACAAGACGAGTTGACATACTTTCATTTCTGAGTGCGAACACTGACCTCCTTGTATAAGAGCTCTGCTGTTCCCTTCAGACACAGCTTTCCATCTCTAAGCAGAAAGAACAAAACTGAAACAATGTGTTTAGATTAAAATCACTAAAAACTGAGGGGAAACTACAGTTGGGTAGCAGGAATACAGGACAGCCTTCAAAGGCTAGTGACATTAAGTACTTACAAATGCCTCGTTCGCTTAAAAGGTACTAAAATCCAATTAAATGAAACATGTCATTTTCTCCTCTCTTTAGGAACTAGATAAGTTGCCCAAGTACAAAGCCGCCTTGAAACACTGCTTAGCGTAGGATTCCGGCTGCCCTTATTCCTAACTACTTACACTGTGCTTAGTAAATCCATCACATACTGCGTTGATACACTCCTGCATCAAACTAATTTGCCTACTAGTGAACCAACCAATTTCCCATTCAGATGCTTTAGTTCCCGATTAACTGGAAGGCATACATTCTAGACTCTCTTTAACTGCTTCTCTAACAAAGATAAAACCAAAGCCAAGCTCTAGATCAACTCTTTTAAAAGAAATTATTGTTCCTACTACTATTGCTGGGTTTTAGATAATATGTCCACAAGCAAGATAACAAATTACTATCTATATAACTTGGATTTTGTTTAGAGGTTAGCTGGCCATACCTAGTAGACTGGGAATTCAGAGCCCAGATGCTCCAGAGGACTTCCTTTCCATTCTCAGAATAAACCATGGGCTCCTCTGTTCTGGGCTGGCAATGAGTCTTTTCCCCTACGCGGAGGTGCACTGGTACACATGCACACTTTCTTCCCTGGTTAAAATGTGAAGGGTTTGGGCTTTGCAATCGAGCTCATGCCAATGGGGGAAGAACTCACATTGTCCAAGTCAGTCACCTTCATTACTTGTATCGCTTTTATAATTAGAGGAAAAATTATAAAATTTAAAGTAAATTTAACAATCACCTTCGATAAATATAAATTAAGAAATATGTATCCTGAAGTTGAGGCCTGGCAGAAGAAAGGGTGGGTGCTTAAGAAAGGGTTGCCAGATATCCAATGGTAAGAGCAAGTCTTTAAATTCTTCTCAGATCCTTTTTCTGCTCCTCATTACCTAGCCAAATAGCGTTATTCTACTCTTTAGAGAACCACAAAAATACACCTGACATCCTTAGGGCTTTGCAAATCAGCCATGCGAATGAATGTATGTCTCCTCGCAAGAATACACCTAGTCTTCCCAAATAGCAAACTCACTGATTATCTCAGTACAGAGACCCCACCTGAATCAGTAATGCAGGTAGCATATTAAAAAAAAAATAATAAAGATCTTTAGTTATCAGCTGGTTATTTACTATATGATAGTCTCTAACCTCAATTTCTTAATTTACTTAAGAAAAATAGTGCAAATTATCTAATGAAAGTGAAAAATGATAATATTCTTACAGTCACCATTTAAAGCACTGTTAACAGCTATTGAGTTTACCCAAGGGGGAAAATAAAGCAGAATGAACCAAAATTTTATTCATACCCACATTCCTCAAACCTAAAGGGTACAGCCACACACAGGCAATCGGACATATTAGTTTCTAAGTGTTCTTAAATAAATTTACATGATACAGGGCTATGCAAATATGATTAGGCCTGCGCAAACATCTACAACTAAAAATTCTAAGTTCCTCTGTACCAAAATACCTCCTATACCAGTCTGCCATGATTTATGATACTCCTATCTTCAAATTTACTTCTTGGATATTACTACGTCATTAAAAATTATGATAAATAATATTTAATGATACAAAAATACTTGTGAAGTAAACAATAGGTCACAAAACAATAGATAA
The DNA here is from genome assembly GCF_003031525.2 of Neophocaena asiaeorientalis asiaeorientalis. Lineage (NCBI taxonomy): Eukaryota > Metazoa > Chordata > Mammalia > Artiodactyla > Phocoenidae > Neophocaena > Neophocaena asiaeorientalis. The sequence goes on along the minus strand of NW_020175829.1, from coordinate 837,869 downwards.
ATAACAACCTTTTTGTTAAATTGTGCACGTACCCAGATGAAAATGAAAGATATATGGCATTAGGATTTTTTTTTTTTTTTTTAATTTATGTATTTTTTATTTATTTATTTTTGGCCGTGTTGGGTCTTCGTTGCTGTTCTCGGGCTTTCTCTAGTTGCGGTGAGTGGGGACCACTCTTTGTTGCGGTGCGCAGGCTTCTCACTGCCGTGGCTTCTCTTGTTGTGGAGCACGGGCTCTAGGCGCACGGGCTTTGTAGTTGTGACACGCGGGCTCCGTAGTTGTGTCTCACGGGCTCTAGAGCGCAGACTCGGTAGTTGTGGCACACAGGCTTGGCTGCTCTGCAGCATGTGGGATCTTCCCAGAGCAGGGCTCAAACCCGTGTCCCCTGCATTGGCAGGCGAACTCTCAACCACTGCACCACCAGGGAAGCCCTAGGATTTTTTTTAACCTTCTTGGTCCTGTACTTTTCTATATTCTTCAAAATTTTGACAATAAACATGTATCGCTTTTATAATTAGAAGAAAAATTATAAAATTTAAAGTAAATTTAACAATCACCTTTGATAAATATAAACTTACCATGTCACCCAGCAATCCATCCCTAAGTATTTATCTAGGTATTGTGTGAATTTACATTCATATAAAACTCGTGTATGAATGGTAAGAGCAGCTCTAATAGTAATCACTGAAAATTGGAAATACCTCAAATATCCCTCTATGGACCAACAGATGAAGGGCAGTACCTACACACAAATGGAATACCACTCAGCGATACAAAGAAACGAACTATTGAGACATGTTACAAATGGATGAAACTCAAATGCATTAGGCTGAATGGCAAAAGCCAGACTCAAATGGCTACCTGATGGATGAATCCACCTTGTATGACGTTCTGCAAAAGGTAAAACTATAGGAAGGGGAGCAGATCAACAGTTGCCAGAGATTGGGGTTAAGGGAGGAGTTAACATCAAAGGGGCAGCACAGGAAATTTTGGGGTAACGGAAAGGTACTATAGCTGGATGGTGGTGCTGGTTACAGAACTGTATACAACTATCAAAACTTAGAACTGTATACTAAGAAGGCTGAACTTTACTATATGCATATTATACCTTAATAAACTTGCCTCAAAAAAAACCCCCCAAAACACCCAACTGAAAGTCTATTCACTTCCAGATTATGTTATGTTCTTTGCAATTCTTTCTCCAAAATGCATCTATGTTTCCTTAAAAAAAAAAAAAAAAAAAGTAATTTTTTTAAGGATTACATAATCATCACATGGTAGGCAAAGAATTCCAAAGGAATGGGACCCAGAAAAGAGAATTTTTAATAGGAGTGAGTAGATTAAATAAGATTCAGAACACTCAGGCCTGTCTGCAATGCCTCTGCCTGGCAGAGGTACCTGTGTGGGCTGCTGGACAACCACCAAGGGATTCCAGAGCTGGAGAGAAGATACTTAAAAGGGACTGAGGATAGAAGATACCATTTTCCAGCCTAATACTTTCAGAAGGTAGCCGAATGCAAACTTTGGAATCCACTCCAGAGAGCCATGGCTTTGGCTGGAGTTGAGCACTTCTAATTTCCCTCATGCCCAAGTCAGAACCATTTCTACAGTGATTAACGCATGACTAAGCGGTCCCCAGGCCAGTTTGGTTTGCTCAATTTAGGGCTTAAAATGCCTGCCACACCTCCATGATATTAGAGAAGTGCTTCTGAGAGGTGTCAGAGGAGATTTAGAATGCCTCTCTTCCCAGGGATTTGGGAACAAGGAACTTACTTTCTCCTGAGCTTAGTGAGGGAACTGGGTTTTTGTTTTGTTTTGTTTTGTTTTTCTTCATTTGGAAGAGCACACAACTAAGCCTTAACTGATCCTCGTTATGAGCTCCAAGGGCAATAATTAGACCAGAGACATGCAAACTCGTTTTTATAAAATAAGAAATTGTTTTTCCAAAGCAATATCCTTTCTCTCCAAATGGAAGAGAGTAACAGCCATGGTTCTTGTGTATGGAGAAGACAAGGGAGGACAGTGTCCTGGGACAGGTTCAGGAATAATTACTGAACAACAGTCACATTCATCTCTTTGCTAGACACTTTGAAAATGAGTAAAACTTTCTTAAACTAGAATGTAGACTGAAATATATCTTCATATTTTCATATAAGAAAGGGTGACTAGCAAACTAATGTTCTTTGGCTAATTAAGAGATTAAATTATTCTTAAGGCCTCAAAGGACTATCTACATTAAAAAAAAGAATACCCTAATCTGTTCATTAAACCAGGTCACCAAAGAATGGCTACTTTAAAACTCGACTGGGCTTCCCTGGTGGCACAGTGGTTAAGAATCCACCTGCCAATGCAGGGGACACGGGTTCGATCCCTGGTCCGGGAAGATCCCACATGTCACGGAGCAACTAAGCCCGTGCACCACAACCACTGAGCCTGCGCTCTAGAGCCCGTGCGCCACAACTACTGAAGCCTGCGTGCCTAGAGCCCCTGCTCTGCACGCAACAAGAGACGCCACCTCAATGAGAAGCCCGTGCACCACAACGAAGGGTAGCCCCTTCTCGCAGCGACTAGAGAAAGCTCGCGTGCAGCAACAAAGACCCAACGCAGCCAAAAAATAATTAATTAATTAATTAAAATAAATAAATAAAAGCCTGTTTGGAAAAAAATTTAAAAATTCAATTACCTTGTTTTTTAATATACACCCACACAGATATACACACATACACATATATAAGCACATATATACCTATACATATAAACACAAAATAATATAAGATATAAAATAAGCAATATATATACGTGTGTATATATAACATATCAAGAGAGCTGGGCCATTCCGTTCTAGTCATCCATTCCATAAACTTTTATTGAGTCCTTCCAGTCTGACAGTCCCAGGATATCCATTAAATACCTGTGGAACTGTGGATACATCATTTATAATCTCTGAGCCTTAGAGAGGGGAAAACCATACTTAGCACACTGAGTAAGTCGTGGGAATTAGATAAAAGGTTTACAAAAGAGCTCAGTGTCTGCTATGTAGTGGATATTCAAAAATACTAATTCTCTCTTTTTCTCTCTCCCTTCCTTCTGAAAAGCTTTTGTTATATATTCACAATGTTTCTCTTTAGCCTACTAAACAGTTTGGCATAGAAGCAAGCTTTTCTGTCTCTGAGTCCACATGTGTCAGATGTATTTGTGTGCTGCTTAATTATTTTTCAATTATCAGTGAACAGCAGCAAAAGACCATAACTGTCAGGCTCGCAGATGTGATCACTGGACACTGAATGTGCACCTAAGCAACTGCTTGAGTGGATTCTTCAGGATATTTTTTTTAACTTCATTCTGGATCCTCTGTCTCAATAAATATTCTAGGTTCACCAACTATTCCAATAAAGAATATACTTTATTCTAAGTATGTAAACAGGTCACTGGTAACTGCAGCGATGCACCTTTCACAGTGGGAAATATTTGGAAGCTCTGAGCACAGGAAGACAGAGCATCTTTCTGCAATGAGATTTATATCCTTAATATAAACTTTATAACAGTCACAAAACCTTAGAATTCATATTTTCCCTATAATTAGGAAATATTAAATATTAGGTATTTTTAAGCCAAATTCATTTAGCTAAAACAGACATTTTCTCCAAGCCTTTGGAGCATGGATGTGACCACAGACAATGTTGGAAGAAACTGCAACATCTGGGATTGGCCAGTTATGAGAGAAGTGGTGTTTCCATAACAAAGTGAACTGAAACAAAGGGAGGCCCATGCTCAGACTCAGTGTGGGTGGATGGCCCTGGGGCCACAGAGCTGTCCCGCAAACACTGGGTGAACAGGACACTGCTGCTGAGTAATAGAGCTGGACACACCAGAAGTAAGCGTTATCTTCCCTCAACTTTACTCAACCAAAACAAACACGAGCAAAATCCAGGCCCCAAAAGGTTAGATAACATGTGTAGAATCCTGCCGCTTGGGTAAGCAACATGGGTAAAAGAATACTGGATCTCAAAACAGGCCCTCAGCACTCAATACTGTACACTGACAAGGTCACTAGACAGATTTTTCATCTAATTCTCAAGACTTACCATCAAAACACAGAATGCAATAATTCTCAGTTAACCGTGACAGTTTAGGTGATGACATTAACTTAAGGAATAAAAGAGTCAGGTGCATCACAACGTGTCATTAAAAAAAAAGAAAAGGCTCTCCTTGATAGCAGTTCTTAAGGGCAAGCGAATCAAATTCAGATTGGTATTCATTTTCAAATATGCCTGTAGTTGAAAACAGAAGAGATTATCTTCCTCCCTCTTTGTAATAAATGAAGCGGGTAACACCTCAGCTTTATTCAAGCATCTACTGGGCTATGGAAGCTTGATACCAAGCACAGGAAGTGGGAACTCTGATTAGCACATGTCACCACTCAGTTACAGGACAGGGTGAGGCTTCTTTGCAACGCCAGCATATTTTTGTGAAACAGATTCACAAAATGATGCCCAGACAATTTTATTTGAAAACTCAAGGCACTAGGAGGTGACCATTAGAAGCCCCATTACTGGCTCCCAAAGTAAGTGACTAGCAGTCATAGAGAGAGCAGTGCTCTGGCCTGAAGGTACCTGGAGTCTGCACCCCAACACATAGGTCATGTTCTGTGACCTACACGTAAAAATCTGTTTTTACAGCAAATAATGGCTTTAAAATAACATTAGAAGTAACAGCAACCTTAAGGTGTTGCTGACATTTCACCTTTTGGGTTTTGTTTACTTTCTTTTTTGTCTGAACGGCATCCAAAGCTCTTCCTATTTTTAGCAAGTCACCCATTGTGTGGGTCTTGGTGGCAGGCAAGACCCTACCTCACAATACGGAAATGGCTGTTTCCTCTGCTGCTCCTTGGCTATCCTATGACCTACACTCAGCTCAGTGAGTCCCGTTCCAGGCTCTAAATTTGCAGCGAGTAACATTAAAGACCCTGAGTTCGTAGAGATGATTCATGGCAGCAGCAGGGATGCCTGCAAAGGGGAGGCAGCCACATTGCCCAGAGTGGCAGCAACACCAAAGCCACACTCCATCAGGGACAGGGCAAGCCTTCAACCGCAGTTCCTGTCTCTTTTTCAAGCTTGAATTTCCAGCCATCTTACAATTACTTTATATTTTGCCTAAATCAGAGTACTATAGCTTACAGCTAAAAGCTCTGACTCACACAACGGGAGAAATGTTTTCCCACGAGTGATAAGAAATGAGTTAACCTCATGAATTAGCCATTCACTTTGTATAAGGAGTGACATTGAGTTGTTGGTAAAGATAATATAACTAAGATCTCACTTCTTTTCTATCTCAACATATTTGTGCCTTGCTAAAGTTGTATATTTTTTAGCACAGGGTGTGCTAAAAATGTTCTGTCTCCATCTGGGTGATGATGACACAAGTATATATTTGTAAAAATTTACCACATGTACTCTTAATATTTGCGCACATGACTGAACGTAAGTTTACCTAAATAATACACGTACACACAGACATATGGCCTAGAAATTGTGTTGATGCAGATGTCATTATACTGATGATGAAGCAAACACAAAGAATGTCTTCAAATAAACCTGGTACGTACTATCTCCTTTGACCTTGGACTTTCCTGGACATTCTATTCTGCGAACAGAATCACCACTGGACCCATTTAATGATATTCTTCAGTGCCTCCTAAGGATGGGCATGTCCAGTTCTGGATTCATTCCTCATCACACCTTCAAACGTTTTCATCAAAATTCTCAGCAGGGTTCCAGCCGAGAGAGCTGAAGTCCTGCATCCTCCACTTCACTGTACCTCAACTGTATTGACACCTCACTGCATCTCAGTTGCCAGACCTAGAGACTGATTTCTTCTTCTGCAAGTCCCGCCCTCATGCTTCCTTTTCTAAGCAAGCGACCTGATCACTACCTGCTCCCAGAGATGATCATGATCACGGCTCTGGGCCAGTCAAGGATGCCAGCGCTTTACATGGCCAAGTACTATTATTCTCCTCACTCTACCTATGAGGACCTGAGACACTTGGGTGTTAATCACTTTGTTAAAGTGCTAACACAGGAAGACCCGCTCCACCTGCATCTCCCAGCTCACCCCTCTTCCTTAGATCTAAACTTCAGCTCGTGCTCAGTCTCTTCCTTTCCCTCATTCTCCCTGGTGAGGAACAAATGATTTCTCTTTAAAGACACCCATTTGCCATTTCAAATTCTGCATACGCATGTACACATGCGCTCAAGGCAAAACAACATGCCCAATAAAAGAGGAAAAGAAGGTTCAACCCGGAAGCTGTATATACAATTACTCTGTATTCCTTCCTTCAAGATGAGAACAACAATATTTAACTTACCATGAAAATGTCTATGGTCTTTCCCAAGTTACAAAAGTCCATCTTACAAACATAACATGTATTCAGAATGACCGAACCCTTGGCTGACCCGCCCCTTCCTCCAAAAATACCATCATGTTTCCCTTCCTCCAGACTTCTGAGCAGTGGTAATGTTCACGCACATGTCAAGATCACATCTCAAATAGTTCGGCCAGAAACTTCTGTTTGTTCAGAACTGAGGTCAACAGGCCTGGAAAGGCACTAACAGCCCAACTGTTTCTTCCTGTGCCCTTACCCTACCACTCACTGCCCCTGAGTCAACCTTCACCCATCCCAAGAGGCAAGGTAAGTTGTATCAGCAAGAAAACTACAGCAACTAGGATTTGACACCTAGCCTTGGATCCTCAACACCAGGTGGACAGGGTGGGGTGGGGCAGGGGTAGGAAGAGGGGAAGGAGAAGAGAAGGCGGAGGGAAAAGGAGAGAAGGGGAGAGGGAGGGAGAGAGAAAGTGAATGAAAACAAAGAAGAATTTTACAAAGCAATTATGAAGAAAGCAAAGGAGAGAGATCAAGAGGTCCTAGAAGAATGGCTGGATGCATTTGACAATATATGTTAGAACTGGTCCCCTAGGATTTGCCTGGGCGATAGGTTTCACCAGCCTGGCAGATGGGACACAGGTTTTCCACACTAACTTAAAGAAAGGCATTGTGAAGAGGTTAAGAATTTTTTTCACAAAAATAACTGCTTCATCCAATAATATATTTTCATAAAAATTTGGTTTTCATATAGTTTCATTTTCTTAGGGCTGTTGCATTTCCCCCACCGGTAAGTACAAGTGAAAGGAAATATAATTATATTTGGGGAAACCACAATAAATAGTGATTTTTTTAAAAAAAAACCTCTCAAAAAATGCTCATTATATTTAAATAATTATACTCAATAGATCAATAAACAAAGAAATGATCTCCAATGCCAGGACAAAATTTATATCATCACACATCTCATTTATTTCCTTCCATTTTTCCTCCAAAGGGATTGAAAAAAGGACAATTCATGAACTAGGTTAAGAGCCTGGAATGCAAGTAGTGGGACTATGCCTCTGTTCTGCTAGTTTAATGAGGACTTTTCTATTGTTCTATGTATAATGGAAGCATGCTAATATTTTCAAGGGGGAAGTTCAATGAACTTTGTGCTTGTTCCAAATACTTATTTCCCGTTTCTCCCCACTGGTTAACATGCATGCAAAATTCTATGCAAATTGAGCCCAGGCTGGCTGGAACTTTCAGACGCTGCCCTTTGGAGAAGACTGGCACAGTTTTAGTAACAAGATATATACCTGCACTGGACCTGGAGTGCACTTTAGACACCAAGCCACTTATAGAAGAGAAGAAAGCATCCATCTCACCAGGAAGCAGAGAAAGGCAAACAGAAATCAAGAGATCTAACACTTTCACTTCAGTCAAAAAAGTAGACTACCTGTATAATCGTAGTAGTACTTATCATTTTATTCCTTCATATCTTATATGAATAAAGAAAGAATTCTTAGTTTGTATATGTGGAATCTATTCCTTCAAATAAAGGTGGAATTACACCAGCACCCAAACCTGACAAAGACATTACAAGGGAAGAAAACTACAGACCACTGTTCCTCATGAACATAGAAACAAACCCAACAAAATATTCAGAAATTAAATCCAGCAATACATAAAAAGAATAGTATATCACAACCAGGTGGGGTTCATCTCAAGGATGCAAGACTGGCTCAACATTCAAATACCAATGTAATTCACCACGTTAAGAGACTTAAGAAGAAAAACCACATCATCTCAATAGATGCAGAAAAAGTATTTAATGAAATTCAACATCTCTTGATAATAAAGACTACTCAGTGATAAAGAACAAACTATGTTGGACACAAGCACGGTACTCTAGTTGATAAATCTAGAGTCTCACAGGAGTACAGGTTAGCAATTACAAGTGTACTAAGTTTGAACAAACAAGTAAATACATGTAGTTAACAAAAGCCAAGTTACTCACTGTCAAAAGAGTTATAAGCAAAGGGTGAATACTAGAGTAGGCTTGTGGTGCTGGACTGTAGTCAAAGGTATCAGTATGAACTCATGTTTATTTAAATATCTATGTTTGTATAAATGGGTTAGTGTACATACATACATTTCCAGGCTTTGTCCACTGAGAGGACCTAGAAGCAGTGACACTCCAGTAGCAATGAGCATACCTAGGTGCCCAGATCTTGGTTTCTAAATACCGTTCTCCAATAAAAAGGAACCAAGGGTCTTTGGAGAAATGGCTGAGTTATGCAAAATATAAGATCAGCCTGGAGCATCTTATGGTGCCAAAAAGTAAGGAAGTCCCCAACAACAACAAAAAGAGATGAGAGGTCCCAAAAAAAAAAAAAAAAAAAAAAAAAAAAAAAGAGATGAGAGCGTCTCAAAGAGACATGGGAACCAATCTGAAAGAGCCCCTGATGTCAAAAGCTGGAATAACTTAAGCAAGTAAATAATAACAATAATATTTGGCTGTAACCCAAAGAACCAAATTAATATCGTGAGTCCATACTGATATGAACCTCCTTACAGAAGAACTCCAATTAATAAATATAGAAAGAATGAGGGAAATAGAAAGTCGCCAATAAAACATCACGGTCATAACTGCTGCAGGAAGATACATGAATGAATGATAAAATTAGCGGGCAAAACAAACACATGAAAGGATGCTCAACATCACTAATCGTTAGAGAAATGCAAATCAAAACCACAGTGAGGTATCACCTCACACTGGTCAGAATGGCCATCATCAAAAAATCTACAAACAATAAATGCTGGAGACGGTGTGGACAAAAGGGAACCCTCTTGCACTGTTGGTGGGAATGAAAATGGATACAGCCACTATAGAGAACAGGATGGAGGTTCCTTAAAAAACTAAAAATAGAACTACCATACCAGCCAGCAATCCCACTACTGGGCATATATCCTGAGAAAACCATAATTCAAAAAGAGTCATGTACCATAATGTTCATTGCAGCACTATTTACAATAGCCAGAACATGGAAGCAACCTAAATGCCCACCGACAGATGAATGGATAAAGAAGATGTGGCACATATATACAATGGAATATTACTCAGCCATAAAAAGAAACGAAATTAAGTTATTTGTAGTGAGGTTGACGGGCCTCACTATCTGTCTGTCATACAGAGAGAAGTCAGAAAGAGAAAAACAAATACTGTACACCAGGCACGGTACCCAGGACTCAGCAATGAAAGGCAAAGTCTCTGTTCTCACAGCTGACATACCAGTGAGAAAACAGATGAATTATAATATATGAACTTTAACAGAGTCTATTTTAAGATGTTGTATGGTTCCGCACAGCCCATTTAACTGTGACACACAGAAATCAAAATCACTTTCAATGTTCTTTTGTTGGTTGGTTGGTTGATTTTTAATGGCTTGCACTTGAATAGTCTACCTCAGAGGCTAAAAATAACAAACTGGATTTCATCTGTTTCCTGTCTGAACTATTCCTGACCCTCTCACCAAGGAGCCCTTCTGAAGCAGCGTGGCCGCAAGGTGTGCAAAACACCCAGACCCTTGGCTGCCCCACCTCCACTCAGAGTTTTGGCAGCTGCTGGACCTTCTCCGCAAGCATCCTGGGATAAACAGTTTATTCTACCTCAGTGGAGTTCACCACCGCTAAAAGCAGCAGGCGTGAGAACACTACCACACTCCCGGCACTCCCGAAACTTGGGTCTAAGGCTGCGGACAGGTGCACACTGGCATGTGCTCATGTGCCTACCAGTAAGCCACTGCATTCACTGCCAGCACCACTCCTGTCATTGGAAGCCAACACCTGAGATGACAGCATGGTCTCTAAAAACCTATCCTTCAAACTTCTGAGGAAACAAACCTTCAAGATGGCAGAGGAGTAAGACGTGGAGACCACCTTCCTCCCCACAAATACATCAGAAATACAGGTACATGTGGAGCAGCTCCTACAGAACACTGGCAGAAGACCTCAGACCTCCCAAAAGGCAAGAAACTCCCCACGTACCTGGGTAGGGCAAAAGAAAAAAGAATAAACAGAGACAAAAGAATAGGGACAGGACCTGCACCAGTGGGAGGGGGCTGGGAAGGAGGAAAGCTTTCCACACACTACAAGCCCCTGCGCGGGCGGAGACTGTGGGTGGCGGAGGGGGGAAGCTTCGGAGCCATGGGGAGAGCACAGCAACAGGGGTGCAGGGGGCAAGGTGGAGAGATTCCCGCAAAGAGGATCGGTATTGACCGGCACTCACCAGCCCGAGAGGCTTGTCTGCTCACCCACCGGGACGGGCTGGGGCTGGGAGCTAAGGCTCAGGCTTCGGAGGTCGGATCCCAGGGAGAGGACCGGGGATGGCTACATGAACACAGCCTGAAGGGGGCTAGTGCGCCACAGCTATCTGTGAGGGAGTCCAGGAAAAAGTTTGGACCGGCCAAGGAGGCAAGAGACCATTGTTCCTGGGTGCGGGAGGAGACAGGATTCAAAGCACCACCTAAACGAGCTCCAGAGACTGGCACAAGCCGCGGCTATCAGCGTGGACACCAGAGACGGGCATGAGACGCTAAGGCTGCTGCTGCAGCCACCAAGAAGCCTGTGTGCAAGCACAGGTCACTATCCACACCTCACCTCCCGGGAGCCTGTGCAGCCCGCCACTGCCAGGGTCCCATGATCCAGGGACAACTTCCCCGGGAGAATGCACGGCACGCCTCAGGCTGGTGCAACGTCCCTCTGGCCTCTGCCGCCGCAGGCTCGCCCCCCATTCTGTACCCCTCTCTCCCCCAGGCCTGAGTGAGCCACAGCCCCCTAATCAGCGGCTACTTTAACCCTATCTTGTCTGGGCGGGAACAGACGCCCTCAGGCGACCTACACTAAGAGGTGGGTCCAAATCCAAAGCTGCATCCCAGGAGCTGTACGAACAAAGAAGAGAAAGGGAAATCTCCCCCAGCAGCCTCAGAAGCAGCGGATTAAATCTCCACTATCAACTTCATGTACCCTGAATCTGTGGAATACATGAATAGACAACGAATCATCCCAAATTGAGAAGGTGGACTTTGGGAGCAACTGTAGACTTGGGGTTTGCTTTCTGCATCTAATTTGTTTCTGGTTTTATGTTTATCTCAGTTTAGTATTTAGAGTTTATTATCACTGGTAGATTTGTTTATTGATTTGGTTGCTCTCTTCCTGTTTTTTTTTTATATATAGATATTTTTTTTTCCTTTTTCTCTTTTTGTGAGTGTGTATGTGTATGCTTCTGTGTGTGATTTTGTCTGTATAGCTTTGCTTTTATCATTTGTCCTAGGGTTCTCCTTGTCCAGTTTTTTTTTGCTTTTTGTTTTTTTGTACAGTTTTTAGCACTTGTTAACATTGGTGGATTTGTATTTTGGGTTGGTTGCTCTCTTCCTTCTTTCTTTCTTTCTTTTTTTATTACTTTTTAATTTTTTTAATATTTTTTATTTTAACAACTTTATTTTATTTATTTACTTATTTTTCCTTTCTTCCTTTTTTTCCTCCCTTCTCTTCTGAACTGTGTGGCTGACAGGGTCTTGGTGCTCTGGCTGGGTGTCAGGCCTGTGCCTCTGAGGTGGGAGAGCTGAGTTCAGGAAATTGGTCCACCAGAGACCCCCCCAGCTCCATGTAATATCAAATGGCAAAAGTTCTCCCAGAGATCTCGATCTCAATGCTAAGACCCAGCTCCACTCAATGACCAGCAAGCTCCAGTGCTGGACACCCCATGCCAAACAACTAGCAAGACAGGAACACAACCCCACCCATTAGCAGAGAGGCTGCCTAAAATCATCATAAGGTCACAGACACCCCAAAACACACCACTGGACACGGTCATGCCCATCAGAAAGACAAGATCCAGCCTCACCCACCAGAACACAGGCACCAGTCCCCTCCACCAGGAAGCCTACACAACCAACTGAACCAACCTTACCCACTGGCGGAAGACACCAAAAACAACAGGAACTACAAACCTGCAGCCTGTGAAAAGGAGACCCCAAACACAGTAAGTTAAGCAAAATGAGAAGACAGAGAAACACACAGCAGATGAAGGAGCAAGGTAAACACATACCAGGCCAAACAACTGAAGAGGAAATAGGCAGTCTACCTGAAAAAGAATTCAGAGTAATGACAGTAAAGATGATCCAAAGTCTTGGAAATGGAAAGGAGAAAATACTAAAAACGTTTAACAAGGACCTAGAAGAACTAGAGAGAAAACAAACAATGATGAACAGCACAATAAATGAAATAAAAAATTCTCTAGAAAGGATCAATAGCAGAATAACTGAGGCAGAAGAACGGATAAGTGACCTGGAAGATAAAATAGTGGAAATAACTACTGCAGAGCAGAATAAAGAAAAAGAATGAAAAGACCTGAGGACAGTCTCAGAGACCACTGGGACAACATCAAATGCACCAACACTCGAATTATAAGGGTACCAGAAGAAGAAGAGAGAAAGAAAAGGACTGAGAAAATATTTCAAGAGATTAGAGCTGAAAACTTCCCTAATATGGGAAAGGAAATAGTCAAGTCCAGGAAGCACAGAGACTCCTATACAGAAAAAATCCAAAGAGAAACACACTGAGACAGATATTAATCAAACTATCAAAAATTAAATACAAAGAAAAAATATCAAAAGCAGCAAGGGAGAAGCAACAAATAACATACAAGGGAATCCCCATAAGGTTAACAGCTGATCTTTCAGCAGAAACTGCAAGCCAGAAGGGAGTGCCAGGACATATTTAAAGTGATGAAAGGGGAAAACCTACAACCAAGATTACTCTACCCAGCAAGGATCTCATTCAGATTCAACAGAGAAATTAAAACCTTTACAGACAAGCAAAAGCTAAGAGAATTCAGCACCACCAAACCAGCTTTACAACAAATGCTAAAGGAACTTCTCTAGGCAGGAAACACAAGGGAAGAAAAAGATCTACAATAACAAACCCAAAACAATTAAGAAAATGGTAATAGGAACATACATATCGATAATTACCTTAAATGTAAATGGATTAAATGCTCCAATCAAAAGACGCAGATTGACTGAATGGATAAAAAAACAAGACCCATCTATATGCTGTCTACAAGAGACCCACTTCGGACCTAGGGACACATACAGACTGAAAGTCAGGGGATGGAAAAAGATACTCCATGCAAATGGCAATCAAAAGAAAGGTGGAGTAGCAATTCTCATATCAGACAACAGAGACTTTAAAATAAAGACTATTACAAGAGACAAAGAAGGGCACTACATAATGATCAAGGGATCAATCCAAGAGGAAGATATAACAATTGTAAATATTTACACACCAACATAGGAGCACCTCAATATATAAGGCAAATGCTAACAGCCATAAAAGGGGAAATCGACAGTAACACATTCACAGTAGGGGACTTTAACAACCCACATTCACCAATGGACAGATCATGCAAAATGAAAATAAATATGGAAACACAAGCTTTAAAGGATACATTAAACAAGATGGACTTAATTGATATTTATAGGACATTCCATCCAAAAACAACAGAATACACGTTCTTCTCAAGTGCTCATGGAACATTCTCCAGGACAGATCATATCTTGGGTCATAAATCAAGCCTTTGTATATTTAAGAAAACTGGAATCGTATAGAGTATCTTTTCCAACCACGACACTATGAGACTAGATATCAATTACAGGAAAAAGTCTGTAAAAAATACAAACACATGGAGGCTAAACAGTACACTACTAAATAACCAAGATGTCACTGAAGAAATCAAGGAAATGAAAAAATACCTAGAAACAAATGACAACGAAAACACGACCCAAAACCTATGGGATGCAGCAAAAGCAGTTCTAAGAGGGAAGTTTATAGCAATACAATCCTACCTCAAGAAACTAGAGAAATTAAGGAAACACTACCATTTACCACTGCAACAAAAGAATAAAATACCTAGGAATATACCTACCTAAGGAGACAAAAGAACTGTATGCAGAAAACTATAAGACACTGATGAAAGTAATTAAAGATGATAGAAACAGATAGAGAGATTTACCATGTTCTTGGACTGGAAGAATCAACATTGTGAAAATGACTCTACTACCCAAAACAATCTACAGATGCAATGCAATCCCTATCAAACTACC
>NW_020175829.1:780582-823161 GCF_003031525.2 Neophocaena asiaeorientalis asiaeorientalis | reverse complement strand
AGACATTTTTCACAAGAAGATATACAGATTGCCAACAAACACATGAAAGGATGCTCAACATCACTAATCATTAGAGAAATGTAAATCAAAACTACAATGAGGGGGCTTCCCTGGTGGTGCAGGTGGTTAACAATCCACCTGCCAATGCAGGGGACACAGGTTCAAGCCCTAGTCCAGGAAGATCCCACATGCCACAGAGCAACTAAGCCTGTGCGCCACAACTACTGAGCCTGTGCTCTAGAGCCCACAAGCCACAACTACTGAGCCTGCGCTCTAGAGCCCGTGAGCCACAACTACTGAGCCTGCGCTCTAGAGCCCGTGAGCCACAAGTACTGAAGCTTGCACTCTAAAGCCCATGAGCCACAACTACTGAGCCTGCACTCTAGAGCCCGTGTGCCACAACTACTGAGCCTGCGCTAGCTTGCACTCTAAAGCCCATGAGCCACAACTACTGAGCCTGCACTCTAGAGCCCGTGTGCCACAACTACTGAGCCTGCGCTCTAGAGCCCGTGAGCCACAACTACTGAGCCTGCGCTCTAGAGCCCGTGAGCCACAAGTACTGAAGCTCACGCACCTAGAGCCCGTGCTCCACAACAACAGAAGTCACCGCAGTGAGAAGCCTGCACACTGCAACGAAGAGTAGCCCTCGCTCACCACAACTAAAGAAAGTCCATGTGCAGCAACGAAGGCCAAACACAGTCTAAATAAATAAAATTAAAATAAAACAAAAAATAAAATACAATGAGGTATCACCTCACACCAGAATGGTCAGAATGGCCATCATCAAAATATCTACAAACAATAAATGCTGGAGAGGGTGTGGAGAAAAGTGAACTCTCTTGCACTGTTGGTGGGAATGTAAATTGATACAGCCATTATGGAGAACAGTATGAAAGTCCTTAAAAAACTAAAACTAGAACTACCATATGACCCAGCAATCTCACTACTGGGCATATACCCTGAGAAAACCATAATTCAAAAAGAGTCATGTACCAAAATGTTCATTGCAGCAGTATTCACAATAGCCAGGACATGGAAGCAAGCTACATGTCCACTGACAGATGAATGGATAAAGAAGATGTGGCACATATATACAATGGAATATTACTCAGCCATAAAAGGAAACGAAATTGAGTTATTTGTAGTGAGGTGGATGGACCTAGAGACTGTCATACAGAGTGAAGTAATTCAGAAAGAGAAAAATAAATACCGTATGCTAACACATATATATGGAATCAAAAAAAAAATGGTTCTGAAGAACCTAAGGGCAGGACAGGAATAAAGACGCAGATGTAGAGAATGGACTTGAGGACACGGGGAGGGAGAAGTATAAGCTGGGACGAAGTGAGAGAGTGACATGGACATATAAACACTATACGATGTAAAACAGATAGCTAGTGGGAAGCAGCCACATAGCACAGGGAGATCAGCTCTGGGCTTTGTGACCACCTAGAGCGGTGGGATAGGGAGGGTGGGAGGGAGACGCAAGAGGGAGGAGATACAGGGATACATGTATATGTATAGCCGATTCACTCTGTTATAAAGCAGAAACTAACACACCATTGTAAGGCAATTATACTTCAATAAGGATGTAAAAAATAAAAAATAAAATTAAAAACTTCTGAAACAGTCCCGGAAATCACAATCCCTGGAAACTTTGGCCAGAGACTATATTTTCCTTGGCGCACAGCAGGCACTTTAAGACTAGGTCTCCTCCAGTGGGCTTCTCTGCCCCCTCTTCCTTTCCCATCCCCTAAAATCAATACCTAAAGTCAAACAGCCAACTACTCTTCCAGAGGTGTGCACACTCAAGATTTGGAGAGAGGGGCTAACCTAGCTGGGACAGTGGCCACTAGGTGGTATTCATCCATAGAAAAGCTGGGGAGGATTATGCTGATCGCGGTGTTTATGATGAGTCCAGGCAATAAACACTGACCGAGTGCTTACTCTGCAAGTGCCATATGCTGCTTAACGCTCACCTCAAAGGTCACATAGTTAACCCAGATCTGGAAGGACAGAGGTATTGGGTAGGAAGTGTGAAGTTGGTACTGGTCAACAGAGAAGGTGGGCTTAGTAAAGCAGGTTGTTAACTGAGCTAGAACAGAGTGGGGAGGGGTGAACTCAATGTAGGAGGGGGCAGGGAAGGGTGTTTCTTTAAAGTTTTTTTAATAAGCTGCTTTTTTTTTTTTTAATAAGGAGGCTGCCTTGGTTGCTTCTGTCCTCACATGTCAATGGCTTTCAATAGATAAGACATCTTCCACTTGTTTTAACTGTTTTATGAAGACAAAGTAACTCAGAGGTTTAAATGCCACCTAAGAAAAGAGGTCACAGGCCACAAGCAGAAGCATCTCGGTTCTGAAATGTTAAAGTACTTCAGTCCCCAAAACATTAAATCCTTCAACATATTCATAAAAGTGTTCCACCTACCCTACTCGAATTGTGTTCTGTGTACATGAACCTCCTGTCTTCTCCCCCTGCCTCTATCAAATATTAGCCAATGGCAGTGCAGGAACCCCAGGACACCATGATGCACGAGATGATATCCCAGTGAACCGGATGTCCTGACACTCAGCTGGAGATTGTGGACTCATCTGGCAGTTCTTCTGCAGTAGTCCCTGAACCTTCTGGCCAGTCACAAATCCCAACCTGAGCGATTTAACAGCTTTGTGATGAGGTGAAATGGGGCCTTCCTGGGGACACAGAGCGGTCTTCACTTTGGAGTATCAAACTCTAACGGCACACTTACTGAGCAAGTCGGAAAAGAACAAAGAAAAACTCAAAGGAAAAAGGAAATCAAAATGCCTCCTGCCTAAATCAGGCCTAAAAAATTCTGGCAAATAAAGGTGATCACGTGGCCAAGATAAAAGGCTACACCCTACTTAAAGGAAAACAGAGGGTTGAGACAAAAATGAAAAAGTAAAAATCACTTGCACCGTTAGCATGAAGGAAAGCTGATTCGCCAAAGCCAACTCTGGAAGAAGTTAAGGTCAACGTGTAGAATGTCCTTCAACAGAATCCTCCCTCCTCTCAGAACTCAGAGCCATCTTCATCCTGCCATAAAGCATTGCTTCAAAATGACCTAGAATTTGTTTTCCCGACTGCCAGAAGCCCTTAAAAGTGCTACAGCTCTAGTAACCCTGTGTGGTGGCTGGCTCTTAGCATGTGAAGTTTGTTATACCATGAGTATGTTTCAAGTTTCCTCCTGTAGTTTCTAACTTATTTTCATCCGCATTTTTTCATTTTAAAAGCCTTTAAAAAAAATAGTAATAATCCTCAGTTGGTTCACAGCCTGGCTTACTAACTCCAGGCTGGCTGGATTTGCATTTGGAAAGGCTATCTGGATTTTCCCATAAGGCAACCTCCGAAGAGAAAGAAACTGAAGCAGTTCCCTTCTAACAGGTAAATGGTGGGTTTTTTGTTTCTTTTCTGTTTTCTTGTTTTGTTTTGTTTTTAGGTATTTCCAGAAGGTTCACTGACCTATCCTGGGTCAGTGAGTGGACCCCTCCCCAATCAGGACTTTTAAAACCCTGTGGCCAACACTCATCAGTCTACAGGGGAGAAGAAAAGATCTCCCAGAAATCTACCTTAGTCAAGGCAGGAAATGTCCTAACTGCCTTCTCCCATTCCTTCCTGTCTTAGTCCATTCAGGCTGCTATAACAAAACGCTATAAACTGGGTGACTCATAAACAACAGGCATTTATTCCTCATAGTTCTGGAGGCTAGAGAGTCTAAGACCAAGTCACCAGCAGAATCGGTGTCTGGTGAGGGCCCACTCCCCCAATGATGTCCATCCTCTCACTGTAATCTCACATGGCAGAAGTGGCAAGAAAGCTCAGTGAGGTCTTTTTTTTTTTTTTGCGGTACGCGGGCCTCTCACTGTTGTGGCCTCTCCCGTTGCGGAGCACAGGCTCCGGACGCGCAGGCTCAGCGGCCATGGCTCACGGGCCCAGCCGCTCCGCGGCAATGTGGGATCTTCCCGGACCGGGGCACGAACCCTTGTCCCCTGCATCGGCAGGCGGACTCTCAACCACTGTGCCACCAGGGAAGCCCTGAGGTCTTTTTTTATAAGGACACTAATCCCATCTATGAGGGCTTGACATCCCAAAAGCCCCACGCACTAACGCCACCACACTGGGTATTAGGATTTCAACATATGAATTTTAAGGGACATGAACGTTCAGGCTATAGCACCTCCCCATACTCCTGCCCACACAGACACCCATGTTAATCACTTATTTTTTAAAATTCTCTCTTAAGCCAAGATGACCGTGGAAAATCAATGTGCAGTTTACATATACAGGTAATATTCACAATACACACACACACACACACACACACACACACACACACACTTCTGGCAAAGAATGAGTATAATTTTAAGACTTTACAATTATTGAAGTGTGAAAGGAAAAGAGGCAAGGTCCATAACCTGACCTCCACCAGTGCCTTGAAGGTAAGCAGGTGAGCACAACAGACATTTATTTAATTAATCACCATTCTGAGTCACCTGCCCTCCCCCATCCTCCCTGGGGCTTGAGAACCATCCTAAGTGCCATCCCTCAGGGAGTCCTGTTCCCACAGGAAACCCCCAAGAGGAACCAGAGTCTCTATTCTTTCATACCTCCTAAGGGCTTACCTTCTAGGAGTCAAAGAATCAGTGAAGGATCAGAAAACCCCAAACCCCCCCAAAAAAACTGGATTTGGATTTGCAGGCATTATAGAAATTAATTATTCTCTTAGACACCATTCAGGCAATTTGACCTAAAGTCGCCAATTTAACCATAAAACATGTAGTTGCATAAAGTGGTTGAGCTTTCCCTGCTATGTCATATGACAAATGACTTTAAAATAGAGACCATCTCCTCTCTAAACTCCCACTCTCAATTCTGGCTTTTTAATTGGATTCACATAACTTTTTAGATACATCTATCCTATTTGAACTCTCAACTTTTCCTACCCAAAAGTATTTAGATAGATTATTCTTTGCTATCTGAACTCACCATATAAACTCTTATTATCAGTATCCAAACTCAGTATCCAAATATATTAAGATCGTGAAAAATACCTATAATTTCAGAGTGATGTGTAAATTAACTTTAATCTCACCCTGAGGGAGAATGAAAACTGGTCGCAATTTGAGAGGTCTGAAGGACCCTAATCAGTAATCCCTACTACAGGGATAGCTGCATAAACATTTCAAATCTCTTTATCAAAATCTATACCAGACCACTTTACATCCATGAGGATGGCTAGTATCAAAAACAGAAACGTGTTGGCAAAGGACGTGGAGAAATTAGATTCCTCGTGCAGTTCACTACTGATAGGAATGTATGAGGTACAGCCAATGTGGAGGTACAGTTTGGTGGTTCCTCAAAAAATTAAACATAGAATTACCATGTGACCCAGCAATTCAACTTCTAGATATATACACAAAAGAACTGAAATCAGAGACTTAGAAACTAGTACATCAAAGTTTATAGCAGCATTATTCACAACAGCAAAAGGTGGAAACCACCCAAATGTCCAGCAAATGAATGGATAAACAAAGTGTAGTGTATACAATGGAATATTCCTCAGCCTTAAAAAAGAACACAATTCTGACACATGCAATATGGACAGGCTTTGAAAACATTATGCTAAGTCAGTCAGAAACAAAAGGACAAACATGGCATGATTCCACGTGTGAGGTACCTACAGTAGTCAAATTCAGAGACAGAAAGCAGAATGGTGGTTGCCAGGGGCTGGGGAATGGAGGAATAGGGAGTTATTGTTTCATGGGTAGAGAGTTTCAGTTTGGGAAGATAAAAAAGTTCTGGAGATGGACGGTGGTAATGGTTGTATGATATAAATGAACTTAATGCCACTGAACCGTACACTTAAAAGTGGATACAGTGTTCAAATGAGTTATGCATATTTTACCAGAATAAAGGGAAAAAGTCTGTACCAGGGACTATAAAAAGCTATCACTAAACACCTATTGGAACAGCTAAAATAAAAAATAGTGGCAATGCTAAATGTGGACAAGTATGCAAAGAAGTTGGATCTCTCATACACTGTAGGCGTGAATGTCATAAGGTACAGCCACTCCAGAAAACAGCTTAGCAGTTCCTTTAAAAACTAAACATACACCAACCAAACAACCCAGCAATTGCATTCCTGGACATTCATCCCAGAGAAATGAAAATTACATCCACACAACTGCTCATAGCAGCTTGATTTATAATAACCAATATGAAGCAATCGAAATGTCCTACAATAGGTGAATGGTTAAACTGTGGTACGCCCGTACCATGGACTGCTACTCATTAACGGAAAAGAATAACTACTCACACAACAGGTTGGATGCACCTCAAGGGTATTATGCTGAGTGAGCCAACCTCAAAAGATCACATGCTGTTTGATTTCATTTGCATAACATTCTCAAGATGACAAAACTATAGAGATGGAAAACAGACTAGTGCTTGCCAGGGGTTAGCAACGGTGGAGGGAGGAGGGTGGTGGGTATATTAATGTACCATAAGTTTATCTACTCATCTGTGTTAGCTGAAGATACTTTTATTTTCCACCATCAAAAAAAATGCTTCACAAATTCTGTATCCTTTATCAAGGGCCCCATGCAATTTAATGGCTAGTTGTCCCTCCCAGTGACCTCAGTTTCCGCTGAACGCACAATGGCAGCTACCCACAGAAATTCCACCAACAAACTGTCACATATTAACTGATACCCACCACAATTTAGCCGATATTCTTCCCTGCTTTGCCTACAGGGGGAAGCTTACTATCGAATTCAGTCAGTGGTTTTGACAAATATCATCTATTTTCATGTTTAATCCTCTCCCACTCATGTATAAATACCTTTTTAAAATTCCAGAACACACAAAGATGTATAGGGTGCTCACACTTCAAATAAATCTAGTTTATAAAAATCTGAATTCAAACATACAATCTAGTGTGATTATCAAGAGTATTTACCATTGAATTTTATTCAATAGGGCACTCACCTGCTAAAACATTATTGTATTTATGTGTAACTTTTCCAAAACACCTTTATTAAAGAAGAATACAGTGAAGGTATAAAGAACCATAAAGTCACAATTCTAAATAAAAGCAGACAACTGATTATGAAAGCCAGTCTTGGACTTCACACACATAGTCATTCAAGTCATGTTTGTACCACTAATCCTTTACATTCCAATGCATGCAAAGTGTTTTCAGTTTCTTACCAAGATATGCAGTACCGGGGCTTCCCTGGTGGCGCAGTGGTTGAGAGTCCGCCTGCCGATGCACGGGACACGGGTTCGTGCCCCGGTCCGGGAAGATCCCACATGCCGTGGAGCGGCTGGGCCCGTGAGCCACGGCCACTGAGCCTGCGCGTCCGGAGCCTGTGCTCCGCAACGGGAGGGGCCACGACAGTGAGAGGCCCTCGTACCGCAAAAGATATGCACTACACCATTTACACAACAATTTATTATGAGTTTAAATGGCAAGATGTGGGATTTCTATTTGACCTACGAATTTATGGGTGGCCAAGTACATTTAAATCGATCAATGCTTTAATGATGCAACTTTCTTAACTAATGTGCTGAAAGTCTCTGCTGAAAATGAATACTTCAGTAACCATTTCGTTTTTTTCTGTGGATTTTTTGGTCTCTGTTCTCAAGGGAATACAAGAAGCTATGTTTCTTCTTTCTAGAAAGTCACTTTTAATAACTACAGCCATACTCTAAACAATAAATGATTATGTCAGATGCTTAAATGCATTTGGTTTTAGTGACCTAGATTTTCAAATTCCCTCCCATGCTCACCACTTCCCACATCCCAGATCCACCAGGGAGACCAGCCCTCGTCTACATGCTGCTCCAGAGCCTGGTCACTTCAAATTCCAAGTTGGCACAAAAGTGTTTGGAAATTCATAGAAGATAAAGTCTTTAACGTGCTCTATACCAGCAACTGTTTCTAAAGTGCTTCATGAGATTTCCCCCTAAACTTCCCTCTCTAGTGGATCCCCTTTCCCTATTACTGATCTTCACAAAAGGAGGAAGGTTTAAACCAGAGAAGCCCCTGGGGAAACATGGAACCTTGATAGCCATGTACTGCTCAAAGGGTTCCCACATAGGTGCTACTTGTTCCAGGAGTATAACTATCACTGTTATTCCGAAAATGTCCTCCTGTCCCCTCCCTGGCTTGGGCTGCTGATTCTGCCCTCAATAGTTTCACTATCTGTCAGAAAACACTGAATGATGTTCTCCTCTATATTTAGAAGAAAAGAGTGCAAAATTAAGTATGAGAACATGGAAAACACATGGATCATCATATAATGCGGTAAAGCAGGGTACAGTCAGAAGACCAGGGTTTCAATGCCTGCTTTGCCCCCGTTTGAGGTGTGATCCCCAGAACCTTCCTTCCCAGGCTCACCTCACCCCTCCCCTCCAATCAGATGGCTCTTACCAGTGCATGCACCCTCTCAGTCAGCACCCTCTCTTTGGGCCTCTCTTTTCCTGCCTGTCCCCTGACACTTATCCTTCTCAAGCCAGGATGCCTCTCTGAGAAGCGTTCCTTGAGGCCTTCCGGGGGTTTCAGGAGCATCCTCAACTTGTCTTTATCCAACCATTCATCACAGGATCACTAAGCGCTTTCTGTGAGTTTACTCTGACCTCTCCAATAGTGAACTGAGGGCAGGGCAGCCTGTTTTCTCCATGTTTGTACACTGTGTGCCCAGAGGTAGACTTAACCATAAAGCTGACGAAGCTTAGGCTTCGGGCTCTCGGTTCATGAGGCCTCTTCCAAGGCCCCGGGAGGGCCCGAGGCATCATCACACTGTTGGTTTTGTCTAGTCTATAATAGTAAGGTAATTTTTAAAATGGGATAGAGTTTGATCTGTACAAGCCTGGGGTGGTCACCATGACAGAGGAAAACAAAAACATGGACAATCTGCTTGGGATCAGGTGTTTACCCAAAGTGTGTTGGGTGAAATTTTATAGGAAAAAATAATTTAGTAAAAGTATTCCACATTTTATGCTGGAGGTTGGGGTAGGGGGGATACTTTAACCACCATCAGTGAAGTGTGCCCTCTCTTTTCATTCGTGTTCCCCCAGACACACAGCCCTTCCTGCTGGGTGACACTGGAGTGGCTTGAGGGCATTTTCAGGATCTGACCAAGAGGAATATTGGGAATATTTTTTAAATTTATGGGATTTGTCAGCTTTTACAAATTTTGTAATTTCTCATCATACTCACTTTCAATCTAATTTTATATTTTTAGTTTTATATTCCTTCTCTGAAAGAGGAAAATTGCAGAAGTTTCAGACCCCACAAAACCTTGATCTGTCCCTGCTTGTACCTCATATAGTACTTGGCCCATAAAATTTGTCATGGGAATCAGTGCATGCAGGAATGCGCTCAGGGCAAGTCACTTAACATCTCTGAGTTCACCTACTCTGCTAAATAGTCACACGTGGTGCTAATGAAATAGCTCACATGTAAAAACATTTTGTAGGGCACTACAAGGCGCTCTCAACAATAAGGTAGTAGTGCCATGATTTTTTTCCCCCCAAAGACATGGAGCATAATAACTCTGAGTATTGGGTGATACTAATAAAGATGCCAAAGAAGGTTGGAGTGGGGGTGGAGTTTGCGTGACACAGTTCATAGATCATCTTTCCTGAGTTAGGGAACTCTTCAGGGATCTTCTGTTAGAGAAGGCAAGCTTTTCACTCCCTACTTTATCAGAACTACCTCACTGTGAAATTCTAATTCTCAGCTGGGAATTGTCTACCTCACAAAGACTTCCTTAATTTACAACATAATTTTGATACAGTCCATATAGTACCTTCCAAATTTAGCTACGATTCAAACTCTGGAACATCTTCCCCCCAAACCTCCCAATTTCCTGACCATCGTGATGATAGCTCCCCCTCTTGCTTGACCTTCTTTCTGACTGTCTGTGCACCTGGAGAACAAAAAACTAACAAGACTTTCCCCATCCCAAAACAGGGATGGTCACATACCTAGTGGGAAAATGTACATAACAATACATTTGCTTATTTCTATAAGCAAACAAAACTAAAGCACGCTCCAGGATGAACACAGAACATTGTTTATTGAAGGGAACTAAATTAGAACCAGGTATTCATTCAACAAATATTTACTGTACATGGCACTGAACTGGTATTGGAAAGTCATGAGACAGAACATTTAAAATCTCTGCTGTCCTGGCGTTTACAAGCTAAAGAGAAGATACATTAAACAAAACAATAAACAAAACCCCCTCAAAATGTAAAATGTGGAGTGTCTAGAGGACTTTGAGGGTGTGACATCTGAGCTGAAACCTGCACAGTAAGAATTATACAAAGGGGGAGGGAGCAAGAGTGTGCTGGGAAGAGGGAATAGTATGTACAAACGTCCTGGGGTAGGAAGACGTATGACATTCATGAGGAACTGAGAGGGAAGTATGGCTGGAGCTCCTGGTACAAGGAGGCTGTACAATCTCACAGATGTGACCAAGCACCATCTTTAATTATCAACCATTTTGTCAACTGGACCCACTGACCCAGTGACCACAGCCATTGTCTAGAAGGCTCCTCTAAAGGAGCAGGGAACAAGCTTGTCTGTCCCCTCAGTGATTTTCTAGAAATTCAATCAGTAAACATTTACTGAAAGTCCACAGTGCACTAGAAACTGTACTCAGTATTTCGATATAAAAAAAGGGTAACAGTCTGTGTTCATGGGATAGTTTGGTATAACTGAGAATGTCCTGGACTGAGAGTCAGAAAATCTGGGGTTCAAATCCAAGCTCCAAAAGAATTCAGCTGGGTGGCCATACCTCACTCAGTTCAGTAAGAAACCCACATACTGGCCCAGATAAATACATGTTAATGAAGGAACACCACCCTGCTTCCCTGAACCTCAATTTTCTTATCTGTAAATGGAGATAATTCCTATCTCACAGGGTTTTGTAAAATTAAATAAGAACTCATTAAAGAGTATAGTGTTTAGCACATAACAGGTTTATTAGAAATGTTTGGTTTTTAAGCTATTTCAATGGAGCCAAGGGCCTACTTTGCCCCAAATGATTTGCCCTACTTAAGTGTGAATCTAGTATTATTTAATGGCAATTTAATTTTTCTAATTTATCTTTTTAAGCAGAGAGCTGTAATTCTCTCTGAATTAACCTCACCTTTGGAAAGCCCAGGATTCATGCCACAGGCTATACCCAAGGCACCATGGGGTAGCAATACACCCTGATTGTTGCCAACATACCCAGGAAATAAGAAACAGCTTCCAGAGGGCAGACAGTAGAAACAAGAAGAACTACAATTCTGCAGGCTGTGGAAGGAAAACCACATTCACAGAAAGACAGACAAAATGAAAAGGCAGAGGACTTTGTACCAGATGAAGGAACAAGATAAAACCCTAGAAAAACAACTAAATGAAGTGGAGATAGACAACCTTCCAGAAAAAGAATTCAGAATAATGATAGTGAAGATGATCCAGGACCTCGGAAAAAGAATGGAGGCAAAGATCGAGAAGATGCAAGAAATGTTTAACAAAGACCTAGAAGAATTAAAGAACAAACAGAGATTAACAATACAATAACCGAAATGAAAAACACACTAGAAGGAATCAATAGCAGAACAACTGAGGCAGAAGAATGGATAAGTGACCTGGAAGACAGAAAGGAGGATTTCACTGCCACGGAACAGCATAAAGAAAAAAGGAATGAAAAGAAATGAAGACAGCCTAAGAGACCTCTGGGACAACATTAAATGCAACAACATTCGCATTATAGGGGTCCCAGAAGGAGAAGAGAGAGAGAACGGACCCGAGAAAATACTTGAAGAGACTATAGTTGAAAACTTCCCTAACATGGGAAAGGAAATAGCCACCCAAGTCCAGGAAGTGCACAGAGTCCCAGGCAGGATAAACCCAAGGGGAAACACGCCAGGACACATAGTAATGAAATTGACAAAAATTAAAGACAAATTATTGAAAGCAAAAAAAGGAAAAACAACAAATAACATACAAGGGAACTCCCATAAGGTTAACAGCTGATTTCTCAGCAGAAACTCTACAGGCCAGAAGGGCGTGGCAGGATATATTTAAGGTGATGAAAGGGAAGAACCTACAACCAAGATTACTCTACCCGGCAAGGATCTCATTCAGATTCGACAGAGAAATCAAAAGCTTTACAGACAAGCAAAGGCTAAGAGAATTCAGCACCACCAAACCAGCTCTACAACAAATGCGAAAGGAACTTCTCTAAGTGGGAAACACAAGAGAAGAAAAGGACCTCCAACAACAAACCCATGACAATTAAGAAAATGGTAATAGGAACATACATATCGATAATTACCTTAAACGTGAGTGGATTAAATGCTCCAACCAAAAGACACAGGCTGGCTGAATGGATACAAAAACAAGACCCATATATATGCTGTCTACAAGAGAACTCCTTCAGATCTAGGGACACACACAGACTGAAAGTGAGGGGATGGAAAAAGATATTCCATGCAAATGGAAATCAAAAGAAAGCTGGAGTAGCAATACTCATATCAGATAAAATAGACTTTAAAATAAAGAGTGTTACAAGAGACAAGGAAGGATACTACATAATGATCAAGGGATCAATGCAAGCAGAAGATATAACAACTATAAATATACATGCACCCAACACAGGAGTACCTCAATACATAAGGCAACTGCTAACAGCTATAAAAGAGGAAATCAACAGTAACACAATAATAGTAGAGGACTTTAACACCTCACTTACACTGATGGACAGATCATCCAGACAGAAAATTAATAAGGAAACACAAGCTTTAAATGATACAATAGACCGGATAGATTTAATTGATATTTATAGGACATTCCATCGAAAAACAGCAGATTACACTTTCTTCTCAAGTGCACACGGAACATTCTCCAGGAGAGTTCACATCTTGGGTCACAAATCAAGCCTCGGTAAATTTAAGAAAATTGAAATCATATCAAGCATCTTTTCCAACCACAACGCTATGAGATTAGAAATGAATTACAGGGAAAAAATAGTAAAAAAACACAAACACATGGAGACTAAACAATACGTTACTAAATAACCAAGAGATCACTGAAGAAATCCAAGAGGAAATGAAAAAATACCTAGAGACAAATTACACCGAAAACACTATCCAAAACCTATGGGATGCAGCAAAAGCAGTTCTAAGAGGGAAGTTTATAGCAATACAAGCCTACTAAAACTATAAGACACTGATGAAAGAAATCAAAGATGACACCAACAGATGAAGAGATATACCATGTTCTTGGATTGGAAGAATCAATATTATGAAAATGACTATACTACCCAAAGCAATCTACAGATTCAGTGCAATCCCTATCAAACTACCAGTGGCATTTTTTACAGAACTAGAACAAAAAAATCTTAAAATTTGTATGGAGACACAAAAGACCCCGAATAGCCAATGCAGTCTTGAGGGAAAAAAACAGAGCTGGAGGAATCAGACTCCCTGACATCAGACTATATTACAAAGCTATAGTAATCAGGTCAATATGGTACTGGCACGAAAACAGAAATATCGATCAATGGAACAAGATAGAAAGCCCAGAGATAAACCCACGCACCTACGGTCAACTAATCTGTGACAAAGGAGGCAAGGATATACAATGGAGAAAAGACAGTCTCTTCAATAACTGGTGCTGGGAAAACTGGACAGCTACATGTAAAAGAATGAAATTAGAACACTCCCTAACACCATACACAAAAATAAACTCAAAATGGATTACAGACCTAAACGTAAGACCGGATACCATAAAACTGTTAGAGGAAAACATAGGAAGAACACTCTTTGACATAAAGCACAGCAAGATCTTTTTTGATCCACCCCCTAGAGTAACGGAAATAAAAATAAACAAATGGGACCTAATGAAACTTAAAAGCTTTTGCAAAGCAAAGGAAACTGCAAACAAGACGAAAAGACAACCGTCAGAATGGTAGAAAATATTTGCAAATGAATCAACGGACAAAGGATTAATCTCCAAAATATATAAACAGCTCATGTAGCTCAATATTAAAAAAACAAACAACCCAATCCAAAAATGGGCAGAAGACCTAAATAGACATTTCTCCAAAGAAGACATACAGATGGCCAAGAAGCACAGGAAAAACTCTCAACATCACTAATTATTAGAGAAATGCAAATCAAAACTACAATGAGGTATCACCTCACACCAGTTAGAATGGGCATCATCAGAAAAATCTACAAACAACAAATGCTGGAGAGGGTGTGGAGAAAAGGGAACCCTCCTGCACTGTTGGTGGGAATGTAAATTGATACAGCCACTATGGAGAACAGTATGGAGGTTCCTTAAAAAACTAAAAATAGAATTACCGTATGACCCAGCAATCCCACTACTGCGCATATACCCAGAGAAACCATAATTCAAAAAGACACATGCACCCCAGTGTTCATTGCAGCACTCTTTACAACAGCCAGGTCATGGAAGCAGCTAAATGCCCATCAACAGACAAATGGATAAAGAAGACGTGGTACATATATAAAATGGAATATTACTCGGCCATAAAAGGAACGAAATTGGGTCATTTGTAGAGACATGGATGGATCTAGAGACTGTCCTACAGAGCAAAATAAGTCAGAAAGAGAAAAACAAATAACATATATTAACACGTATATGTGGAACCTAGAAAAATGGTACAGATGAACCTGTTTGCAGGGCAGAAATAGAGACACAGATGTAGAGAACAAACGTATGGACACCAAGGGGGGAAAGCAGTGGGGGGGGGGGGGGGGTGGAGGTAGTGGGATGAATTGGGAGATTGGGATTGACATGTATACACTAATATGTATAAAATAGATAACTAATAAGAACCTGCTGTATAAAAAATAAATAAAATTCAAAAAAATAAATGAGAAAAGAAAACAAAAGCAACAGTTTCCAAAACAGTAGCTTAACCCATAAAGTGAAACCAAGCCCTAGAATATTGCCAAAAAGATACCTAATGTACAGCCTTCTAGTGTTGTAACCTCCATACAACACTGTATCCCATCCCTACCTGAGGCTATTCCTGGTTATGGAACCGGAGCAGCTTGGGCAAAGTTCTGCAAATAAGAGAATGAAGAAAGCCCACCAAGATCGAGAGGGGACTTGTCTCATTAGAACAGAAAGAGGATATGGCTACAAAGCAAGAGACAAATGCAAGATGATAACCCATATCTGAGGGGGAGAGTAAAGTGTTCAAAGTTGCGAAACAGGCATCTCTGAAGAGGCTAAAGGCAGCAATCCAAAGATGAATTAGAATCACAGCAGAGGAGAGAAAATAGACAGTTGGGACCATCAATCAACACGTCTTGATGACTGATCAAGTGCAGAAGACAGTTACAGAGGAATAAGGAAAACTCCGATTTAAAGCCACGGTGCCTGGGAGAATGGGGTATGGTAACAGAAATCAGGAAGTTAGAAAGGGGGTTGGTTTAGAGAACTCGAAAAAGTTTTTTTAAATATAACAGTCTGGATGTGAAGCCAAGGCTGGATAATTGAGTGGAAAGAGCAAACGGGCCAGCTGGAAACAGAAGATGCAGCAGGCGCAGAGGTCAGGAGGAGGGCCCGCGTGTGGGAGGCTTCGTGGAGGAGCTGTGGTTGAAAAAACAAGGAGAGATAAGCTGCCTAGAAAGAGAGGAGAAAGGAGTGGGCCGGGGGAACGCCCACATAAGCAGATGAGAAGAAAGTGCAATAGACAAAGAAAGAGCACAACTTGAAAGAGGACCAGCGGAGTTTGAGGACACTGAGAATACATTTTTAAAGTATAAATGAGATCAGGCAACGTCCCCACCGAGACTCCCACACCGACTTCTCATTTCATCACCTTGGCCACAAAGCTCTCCGTGAATGACCTCACCCACCTCTCTGGCCTGTCTCCTCTCCTTCACTCAGGATGCGCCGGCCACACTGGCCTTTCGCTGTCCCTCAGATACATGAGGTTCATTCCTACTTCGGGCCCTTTGTGCTTTCTGATCCTTCTACTAGAAGGCTCTCAGGGGATTCTGGTTCCTAAACTATGAAATCTCTCACACACACACCATTCTCTACCATATCATACTGCTGTAGTGTCCTAACGCACACTACTAGCTGAAATTCTTATGTCTTTATTTGTTTACCTACTCCTTGTCTGTCTCTCCAACTCTGAAGTGGACTCCGGCAGAGTGAAGTCCTAGGATCTTTTCTGTTTCCCTCTCCACTACATCCTTAGTGACTCGAAGAGTGCACTGCACTACATGGGGACTTAAGAAAAAACCTTAGATTAAGCAAGAGCCAGATTAGTGCCCTTCATAAGTGAGTCTAGTTTCAGAAAAGCAAACAAACAAGGTTAAAGCCAAACTACATCAAGTTATGGAGAGGAAAAAGAGGCAGGAGTTTGAGACAACAGTATTCAAACCAAACAGCACACGCCCTCAGGAGTGAGGGGAAGGAATTGTTGATAACGTAGAATCTCTATATATCACACCTTCTAGACGAGCTGCCTTTCCAGAATGTGAAAATAAAACATTTTTACTGCTTCACACCTTATTTCTTCTACTGAGGGTTCTCCCAAAGAAAAATCTGACCCACACCCGTCATGCCTCAAATTCTTGCTTAAGATGGTAACACATCTTTTAAAAAAATCAAATAGAACAAAAATGTTAATTCCTGCAAGTTCTGTGTTAAAAAATACAAGACTGCACATTACCCAAAATTGTGAAGACTGCCACTGAAATATGGGAAGTGAGACAATCAGACTTTAAGAATACTTGGTACTTAGGTACCCCCAGCCCCCAGCCCACACCAGCAAAGACATTCCTTCAGATATGCTGAGTGCTGGGGCTAATTCTTCCTGCAGTTTCCTGCAGTTGTACATTTTACCTTCAGGCCTTTTCACAGAAGTCTGTCAGCTCACGGTGACATAACGTGCCATTGTGCTGAGAGGAAACAGTAGTGTCTCTTTAAGAATCTGGACAGGGACGAAGCTAAGGGAGGATTTATGTAACGTCTCTAAGTCAAAGGTTTTGCTAGAGTCTAAGAAGTGGTTTTTCCCCTCCCTGCCTGCCAGAACCATCAAGCAATCTCTTGTAGCAGCTAAGGAGCTCAAGATTTCACAAGAACTGACATCTCGTGGCTGCTGGCCAGGCAGGGTAGCTACCACGGTTCTCCTGCTCTGTGGCTAGAACAACATGTTGCTTTGGAATTGGTTTGCCCCCTCCTTAAGGAAAACAGGAGAAAAAGCAAAAAGGTAAGAGCAGGACCAGGCAGAGAAAGACCAGCCAGGAAAAGGTCAAGCTAAGTTGGCAGAAAGTAAGAACCACCAAGGAGAGCTGACTTCAGCCAGCCCAGTTCCGACAATGAGGGAGGATGCCACCCAACAGGGAGGAGTTAGTTGAGATGCTCATGCTGCCATGTTTAAGTCAAAACACAGGTAACGTTAGTGTAATTTCCTAAAAACAAATTTGCACAGAGTAAACGTGTGATCCAGAAGTTCATCTCAGGCAAAAGCCCCTCCTGATTCCATTCTCAAAGCCGGAATTAGCTGTGTTGACATGTGCTAAAAGATACCCTCGCCTGTGCCCTGACACCCGAACTAGTGAAATTTATATTAAGTTGAGCTTGAGAGCTTGATGGCACAAATGACCATCAGTTACCAGGCCCAGCTTTTTGTGAGCAAATGAGCTTTAGAGGGTCAGGGTTGCCTAGAGTTAGTTACAAGCAGCATCCTCCAGCAGGACAACAAAGTGTAAGAAAAGGGAGATATTTTAATTGAAGGTCCAAGAAGTAGCACCATTCTTCACGTTGTAAATCTCAAAGGAAGACTGCAGTGTGGCAAAGGACAAAATGGGTACCTGGCCAATGGGGAAATGAAGTGGCAGAAGCAATGCAATGGAGAAGGTCATTTTGATTAGCCGATGAAGATGGGAAAATCCCACGCTTATCGTGGATCTGCCACTAACAAACTTTCTGAGCAAAAAAATGTTATGGCTTCCAATACATCACTTACAAATCCTGAGTGTCAAACCAGCTGAGTTAACTAGTCAGATAAGTGACTCTGCTGCTCGGAACCTGAATTTCCTCATCTGCAAAGTGCGGGTGGCCAGGCGAAGGTCTCTAAGGTGTCTTCACATACTAAGATTCCAAGTTGATGGTTAAGACAGGCTGATCACAGGCGGCCCGTGAGGGGACACAGAGCCACAAGCAGAGAAGGGGCAGCATCTGGAGGACAGGATTTCCTTCAACAGGAACCAGAAGCCAGAAGGAATCTGCGGGAAGGAGGCGTCCGCCAGGTGAGTGCAGAACAAAGCAACCAAGTCACTTGCAGCCTCAATAGGAAACTGCCTCCCTGGGTCCTGTCCTAGGGTCCCCCCTCCAGAAGGCCGGGACCTAGGAGAGTGTACCAAGCCCCAGAAATAGAAGTGATCGAACGCAGGAGGTTTAGCTCAACTTCGTGAAGTGATCAGCAAACATCAGATGACCCCTTCAATTACGTACAAGAAGCCCAACAGCAACCAATATACTTGGGACCAAACTCAGCAGGGTACTGTGACTCAGAATAAAAGAATAACAAACACAAAATGCTAAGGGAAAAGGGAAGCCATTTAGATCCAGCTGGCAACAAGCTACTGAAGCTAAAACTCCATCGTCCAAACCGTTATACAAGCTGCAGCCTCAGGAGAAAGAAATGATTACTCTTCTCAGTCAACTGCTACGATTAACACATCTAAAGGGTGGAAGAGAGCAAGAGCCCACACGCAAAGTTCCACAGACACACCCTTTGCAGATGTTGTAGAAGTCTCCATGGGTTAGATGCTGATATTAGCCAGAATCCAAGAAACAGCAGAAATGAAGCACCATGGCAAAAAAAAAAAAAAAAAAGATTAAAACAAGGGAATTTTTTGAACTTTTATAAAATTTAACACAAAATTTAACATGCTACCTTTGCACAGTAAAAGTGAGTTTATAACTCCCAATTCATAATTATCACAGTTGTTAGGGCTAAAGACCCAGATATTAAATATATCTGAAAGTTGCTGAATAAAATGTGAACTGTTATACGTCATTTGCAAAGAAATCATTCAAACTGGAAGTACGTACATCCTGCATCCAGCAATTCCACTCCTGGGAATCTTTCCCATAAAGATGAAAGTATTGATAAATAAGGACATATGGACAAGGATGTCTAGTGAACCCCCACCCACAGACAAGTGTCTTGATCCACACCCATTTATTAAAAAGAATGAATTAGCACTACACCTGACAACCTGCAGGAATTTCCACAAAGTAATGCTGAGTTGGAAAAGATACAGAAGTTTATATAATATGATCCATATATATATATATATATATATTTTTTTTTTTTTTTTTTTTTTTTTTTTTTTTGGCTGCACCACGCAGCTTGCAGGATCTTAGTTCCCCGACCAGGGATTGAACCCATGGCCCCTGCATTAGAAGTGCAGAGTCCTAACCACTGGACCACCAGGGAATTCTCTGGTCCAGATTTTTTTAATGGTTTTATTAAAGCCTGTATCTATATATATGTATGTGTAGGGTTGTATGAGCACAGAAAAATGTAGAAATATATACACTAAGTCAATGATTCTCAAACATTAACACACATCAGAATCACCTGAAGGTTTTGTTAAAACACAGATATCTGGGCCCCACGCCCAGAGTGTCTGATTCAGTAGGTCTAGGGTGAGGTCTGAGAATTTCTATTTCCAACATGTTTCCCAAGGATGCTAATGCTGCTTGAGAGTGACTGCAATAGGTTTCAGCAAGAGTTACCTGTGGGACAGGAGTAGAGATATAAGATGAGGGGAGAGAATAATGAGGATCTATGCAAGATAACATAAACAGCTTTTCTCTATGATTCCTTTTATGGATCGTGGTGGGGGCGGAGGGGTGTGGATGTGTGTATAGATGTGCAAAAACAAATTCCTGAAAGAACTGTCATCAAAACACTAATGAAAATTCTTCCAAAGGTGGAATTTAAAGTGATCTTTCTCCTTGGTAATTTCTTGGTTTTTTTTTTTTTATAATGAGCAAGTGTGATTTAAATAATCATTTAAAATAAAGCAATTTTACTGAGGAAAAAAGAATCTTTGGAAACAACAATTTCACAAGGAAAAGCTCTTCTGTTTTGTTCACAGCACTGAACTGATATTTTTGGAAAGACGAATGCTAAGTACACTTTATATAAAAATTAAAATATAATTAATGTGGAAAAGGAAGTTCTTGGATGAAGTACATAAGTACAACATGTGTTTTATAACCTTCATTAATCCACAAAAATTTAGAGAAAACTCAATTTAAAAAGTAATCAAAAATAACCTCCAATGGAATCTAATCTGTAAAAGGAACAACAAAAAAAAAACCACTGAATCACTATGCTGCACACCTGAAACTAACACAATATTGTAAATCAACTATACTTCAATTTTTAAAAAAATTCAGCAAAAACATACAATTTGGCTTACAATCACTTTCTCTTTCAAAATTCAATCAGATACTCAGTAAGCAAAATCTCTTTTCAAGCTGTACTTGCATCATTTCCTCTTTTATATACAGACCAGAAAATAAAATAAGACTAAAAAAACCTAAAATAAAAAAATAACTTTATGACTTCAAATATAGGATTTAAGTTCCCAAGTGGTGTCCATTAAAGAGTGTTAAGCTAGAATACAAGTACCTTAGATCAGTTATAATAATTCTAATTTACATTTTTCCAGGCTTTCACATTTCTCATTAGCGTCTTCACTACAACTCTTTGCTAGCTTAAAATATCTCCTCCTAAAACCATGTTACCATTCTATCTAAAAATTAAGCCTAGACTTCAAACCAGATGGCATGCCTCTGCTACCTTTTCTGCTGGGAACAAAGAGCTTGGCCTTCCAGAGCTGCTTCCTTTAGTGCCCCTTAAAGTACAGATGCAGGAAGCTGCTCAGAGGCTGAAAACTGGATTTGTAATGCTTATATCCCTAAGGTTTGCAAATCAGTATTATAAACTCTTCGCTACCAGTCTTGCCAACTCCTGCTTCTTCTCTAATCTCATTATAGTACAGTGTTTCTCTTTTCCTGCAATAGCAACTCAGTGGACCTCCATGGCTCATTTTAAAAATTAGCGTAAGTCTGTGGCTGAGTTCGGGAATATTCCTGCATTCCCAATGCTAAGATTGCCTCCTTCCTAAAGATAAGCAAACAGAAATGTTTGCCCACCCCTCCCCCAAAAAAGGAGAAAAACGTTTGCCCCAAAACAGTCAAAAAAATTTAAAGCACACAGAATCAAAGACTGCCTCCCTCCCTCTGAAACAGATTCCTGGGAGATAGAGGAAAAAAAAATTAAGTTCCTGCTTTGTGCTCACAGTAAAACTATGGGGGCATAAGAAGAAACAGGCCAAGATTTGAAAATACTACACAAAAACTAAAAACAAAGTAATGCTCTAAAACAGTTCTGGCAAGCAGGAAATAAACAACAGTACAGAAAACTTACGTAGAAAAGAAAACATGCTACCGGAATTCAGACTAAAAAAAAAAAAAAAATGGCTAGAACAGTCTAACCCTGGAATATCAGCTATTCTAGAAGAGGCAAACAATACTGAAAGACAAAAGGATAAAACCTTAAAAAAGAAGTTGGAAGTTTTCATGGATCCAAACA
This sequence comes from Neophocaena asiaeorientalis asiaeorientalis, assembly GCF_003031525.2. Lineage (NCBI taxonomy): Eukaryota > Metazoa > Chordata > Mammalia > Artiodactyla > Phocoenidae > Neophocaena > Neophocaena asiaeorientalis. The sequence continues at coordinate 801,472 of NW_020175829.1, read as the reverse complement.
AAAGGTATGAGGGGGAGAAACAAAGACTTACATCGATAGATTTTTTTTTAACATCTTTATTGGAGTATAATTGCTTTACAATGGTGTGTTAGTTTCTGTTTTATAACAAAGTGAATCAGCTATACATTTACATATATCCCCATATCTCCTCCCTCTTGCGTCTCCCTCCCCCCCTCCCTATCTCACTCCTCTAGGTGGACACAAAGCACGGAGCTGATATCCCTGTGCTATGCAGCTGCCTCCCACTAGCTATCTATTTTACATTTGGTAGTGTATATATGTCCATGCCACTCTCTCACTTCATCCCAGCTTACCCTTCCCACTCCCCGTGTCCTCAAGTCCATTCTCTACATCTGTGTCTTTATTCCTGTCCTGCCCCTAGGTTCTTCAGAACCTTTTTTTTTTTTTTGATTCCATATATATGTGTTAGCATACAGTATTTGTTTTTCTCTTTCCGACTTACTTCACTCTGTATGACAGACTCTAGGTCCATCCACCTCACTACAAATAACTCAATTTCGTTTCTTTTTATGGCTGAGTAATATTCCATTGTATACATATGCCACATCTTCTTTATCCATTCATCTGTCAATGGACACATCCATAGATTTTTCTAAAGGTATAAAGAATCTATCATCTGTAGGAAGGATTCTCTATAGTGACCCAAAAGTAAAGACAGAAAAACATTTTAACTAAAAAATGTTATAAGAGATTAATCAAAACAGGTTATAATCAAAGGAACAAAAATATACTTACAGGATCCACTTGAATGAAGTATCCTTTTGTGAAGGATAGGTAGAAGTTGGGGAATAATTACTATCAATTTTTTTCTCCATGATTATTGCCCCACTATGTGATTTAATTCTTCTTGAGATAAACCTTGTAATTTATATTTTTAAAGCCTGTCTTGGGACTTTCCTGGTTGCACAATGGTTAAGAATCCACCTGCCAGTGCAGGGGACACGGGTTCAAGCCCTGGTCCAGGAAGATCCCACATGCCGTGGAGCAACTAAGCCTGTGTGCCACAACTACTGAGCCTGTGCTCTAGAGCCCGTGAGCCACAACTACTGAGTCTGCACACCACAACTACTGAAGCCCACATGCCTAAAGCCTGTGCTCCGCAACAAGAGAAGCCACTGCAATGAGAAGCCCTCACACCACAACAAAGAGTAGTCCCTGCTCACCGCAACTAGAGAAAGCCAGTGTGCAGCACCAAAGACTCAATGCAGCCAAAAATAAATTAATTTTTTTAAAAAACCTGCCTCAAAAGATTTTGCCAGTGCATAAGCATACAATTATGCTTAGTATTATTTTATAATTAAGATATCATCTCAATATGTTATGGAATCTTCATAATTTCTAGTTTTGTTTGGGTTCTCTCTTAATCACACTTACCAGAGTTATCTTGTTTTTCCAAAAGAACTAGTCATGACAGCTAGATAGAATTGCTAAAAGTACATGAAAGCATCAAAATTAAGAGAGCCAATGTATCAGTCAAATGAGAAAACACATCATGTAAATAAATGCCAAGAGAACCTTCAATAAAATTCTACATAGATATAGATAAAACTCTGGAAGAAAATACACCAAAAATGTCAACAGTGATCATTATGAATAACAGGATTAAAGATGGTTTTGATTTTTGCATATATATTTTACATAAGTATATATGAAATACAATAAATATGAATAAAATGTTAAGAGTTTATAAACCAGATTGCAGTTAACTAGGAGAAACTAGAAGTGAATATTTATGAAACCTCTGAAGACAGAAGGTCACAGAGGGGGTCTGCCACAAGATACAGAAACAAGTCAGAGTCTAGTCTGTGTCTGCTTTGTTTATGTGTTACTTATTTGATGAAATTTAAGACTTGTTTTCATTATAATACTTCCCCACTGACCTCTTCCTACATGAGATCAAATGGTCACGTTGGCTTAGGTCAATTCATAAAAATATTGACATGAAACATCAAGTGAAGGGGCTTTCCCTGGTGGTGCAGTGGTTGAGAGTCCGCCTGCCGATGCAGGGGACACGAGTTCGTGCCCCGGTCCAGGAAGATCCCACATGCCGCGGAGTGTCTGGGCCTGTGAGCCATGGCTCCTGGGCCTGCGCGTCCGGAGCCTATGCTCCGCAATGGGAGAGGCCACAACAGTGAGAGGCCCATGTACCGCAAAAAAAAAAAAAAAAAAAAAAAAAAAAAAAAAAATCAAGTGAAAAAAGCAGATTACACGCATATATGTATATATAATGAGTCAATTATGTTAAATATATAATGTATTTCATCTGAGATACCAGTTATGATATGTATTTTATATTCTACTAAGAGACAAAACTGCAAAGTATGACATAATGTGAGATTTTATACTTATTAAAAGAGCTCATCTAAATTTATTTATAGAGACTTTACCACATTTGTCATGTTGCTCTTTCCACGTCTTTCTATACACACAGTAACTTTGCCTTTTTAATGCCAAATCATGGTGAAATCATTTTGAAAGCAATTAATTCATATAGTTCCAGCAAGGCATACAAGTAATCTGAAATGACAACAACGTGAACCATTGTGACCAAGGTCACACATGCATAGGTAATGACAGCTCCATCATGACATCTGCCAGGATACACAGTGAAGTAAGAGCATCTCAATTTCAGAGATGTAAAATGAGAAAACTGTACCTTAAAATTGATGAAATAATGTTTTAAATTACAGAGGATAAGATTATGAGTGACTTATTTTTCTTAACACTTTCTGTATTTTTCATTTTATTCTAATTAGTATATATTATTTGATAATTAGAGAAAAAAATTTTGCTTTCCTTTGGTCTATTTAAGTCTCTTCCCTCAGTAAGCAATGTGTATTAACTCTTCCCTAGTCTGGTCATAATCTGGTAGGTCTGAGTTAAAATAGCCGTACCAGGATGTTGATCAACTACAAGGTTTTGAAAGCTAGAGGCATAACCCTCCCAGACTTCAGACAATACTATGAAGCTACAGTAATCAAAACAGTGTGGGGGCTTCCCTGGTGGCGTAGTGGTTGAAAGTCCGCCTGCCGATGCAGGGGACACGGGTTTGTGCCCCGCTCCGGGAAGATCCCACATGCCGCGGAGCGGCTGGGCCCATGAGCCATGGCCGCTGAGCCTGTGCGTCTGGAGCCTGTGCTCCTCCGTGGGAGAGGCCACAACAGTGAGAGGCTCGTGGACCACAAAAAAAAAAAAAAAAAAAAATGGCTTAAAGACTTAAAGACATGACACCGTAAAACTCCTAGAAGACAATATAAGCAAAACATTCTCTGACATAAATCATACCAGTGTTTTCTTAGGTCAGTCTCAAGGCAACAGAAATAAAACCAAAAATAAACAAATGAGATCTAATCAAACTTATAAGCTTTTGCACAGCAAAGAAAACCATAAATAAAGTGAAAAGACACATATGGACTGTGAGAAAATATTTGCAAATGATGTGACTGACAAGGCCTTAATTTCCAAAATATCCCAACAGCTCATACAACTCAATAACAAAAAAACACAACCCAATCAAAAAATGGGCAGAAGACGTAAATAGACATTTCTCCAGAGATGATATACAGATGGCCAGCAGGCACATGAAAAGATGCTCAACATCACTAATGATTAGAGACATGCAAATCAAAACTACAATGAGGTATCACCTCACACTGGTCAGAATGGCCATCATCAAAAAGTCTATAAACAAAAAACGCTGAAGAGGGTGTGGAGAAAAGGGAACCCTCCTACACTGTTGGTGAGGATGTAAACTGGTGCAGTCACTAGGGAAAACAGTATGGAGGTTCCTTAAAAAAATAAAAATAGAGTTGCCATATGATCCAGGAATCCCACTCCTGGGCGTATATCTGGAGAAAACTATAATTTGAAAAGATACATGCACCACAATGTTCATAGCAGCACTATTTACAATAGCCAAGACATGGAAGCAACCTAAATGTCCACTGACAGATGAATGGATAAAGAAGCTGTCATATAAATATATATATATATATATATATATATATATATACATATACATACAATGGAATACTACTCAGCCATAAAAAAGAATGAAATAATACCATTTGAAGCAACATGAATGGACCTAGAGAGTATCATACCAAGTGAAGTAAGTCAGAAACAGAAAGACAAATACCACATGATATCACTTATATATGGAATCTAAAAAATGACACAAATGAACTTATTTACGAAACAGGAACCTACTGACAGAAAACAAACTTATGGTTATGAAAGGGGAAAGGGGGTGGGGGAGGGATAAATTAGGAGTTTGGGATTAGCAGATACAAACTACTATATATAAAATAGATAAACAACAAGGTCCTACTGTATAGCTCAGGGAACTATATTCAATATCCTATAATAAACCATAGTAGAAAAGACTATGAAAAAGAAAAAAATATATGTATACATATGTATAACTGAATCACTTTGCTGTACACCAGAAACCAACCCAACATTATAAATCAACCATACTTCAATTAAAAAAAAAAAGAAAAACTACCAGGTTTTGTATCCTCATTAGACTTGTAGATCTGTTTGGTTTGACGTAGGAGAGCAGAGTGGAATGAGTAAAGCTAAGGAGGAGAAAGGTACCAAAAAAAAAAGACTTGGGAGTACTCTAAATTTAGCCTTAGACCGGTCTTTTTTTCTTTTAATCGTTAATTATGGCTGGGCCAAGTCTAACTATCTACAATACATTTTATAACCTGCAAATCACAATCCAGAGAGAATACCCCAGACCCCTGAGTAACCCAGAAGGCAACTTTTTCATTATTCTGAAATCCATTTATTTTATCATTTTGTCTTTCTCCAGAGAACAGAGTGGGGTATGTGTTAAGGGGGAGGGAGGTGACAGCAAGGGAAGAGGTGGAAGGGAGAGAGGGAGGGCCACCTGGGTAGTGAAGTATGTTAAGGGGAAATGAATGAATATATTTTAATAGATTTAAGATTCTGACTAAACTTGTTCCAAGTCCTTGATATTTTGTTCTATTCGGGATACATCTGAATTGAGGTCATATCCTTATTCTAGATCTAGTACTCTTGGTGTATTTCTTGAGTTGATGATTCGAAGGCCACTTGAAACCCCAATTCCCATACACACATCCATGCCCACCTGCCACCAAACATAGGTCCCAAGGAAAGAGGTTTTGCCTAAAATAAGGAAGGAAGAGAAAATCATCTGCCATTTTCTATGTGGGGAGACAATCGGCTCACTTCTGTTACACCCAGTAACTGTTCTCAAGATTGGAATCCTCTCTCAGCCCAGAAGGCATATCTGACTAGGAATCTCATGGGACAGCTCTGTCACCCAATCCCCCACCTACTCTATGTATGTCCCAGCACTTTTCCCTTTGAATTCCTACTTCAGGATTTTACCTGACACAATTGTCACTGAACCTTCTCCCCAAAAGAGATACACACAGAAAACATTCTTGGCTATTATCAGGATATCATAAAATAATGTGTTCAAAAACCATTCACATAGATGAACTCAGTATTTCTGAGTCCAAAAGTTATACAGTTAAGCACTGGTGGTTATAGTGGTGAGCAGAGCTGCCTTCCGGAAGTTATACAGTTATAAGTTACTCAGGAAAATGTAATTAAAACCCAGACTTTGGAACCAGGAGCCAACCAGTTTTAAAAGGCTCCATGCAAAGGCTTGAACTAGACAGTAATGTTGTGTGTTGTTTTTTTAAAAGCCCCAACTCAATAGCCGACAGAACATTTCTTCCCACTTCAGTCACAAGGGGTTTCAAGTTCAAGAAAGGGCCACTTAGACCTGCAGCCCAATGCTTAGGCACTTACATAAAGAGGTACTTCACTGCAGTTCAGCTCCATGGCTTCTGCATCTGCAATGAAAATAATAGAAGTGAGAGTTATTGTAGGAGCCCCGTGTAACCAACCAGCAGAGCTGCGCCCTGCCCTTCAGTTAACATCGTAGAGGGAGGAGTAACCCACTAGATAGGACAACCGCAGAGACAAAATTAAGAACAAAGGAATAAGATGCTCTCCATATAAAATATCCTCCTCCCTTTCTTCTTTCACATGAAGATCCACACATAAGGAAAACCTATCACCCCAAACATTATCCCACAGACTGCTCCCAAATAGAAATTATATTTCAGGAAGCCAAGAAAGGCCAACATAAGCAAGTTGCAAGTTTTGCCTTAGTTAATCACTTAGATATAGGTCTGAGGTCAAAATTCACTCTTGGCTGGACGAGGCAGGAGCCTGCGGAGACAAGATAGTTCTAAGACCTCTTGGTGAGGGCCAGAGAGTTCAGTCTGGAGGGATGCAGCCCACTGTCACGCTAACCAACCTCTCCACTAGGTGCACACATCCCATCTGTACCCGGAAACCAGCTAGCAACTTAGGCAAAAGGAGCATCCTTTAAGAAAGGTTCATTGAACACCTTCAATGGCCAGTAAGATGACCAGTATGGTCCAGCCCTCAAAGAGCTCACAGCTGAATGACAGAGACCTACAGATTGGAAGAAAGTGAAGAGTGGGCTGCATGAGAACTCTGAGTAGGGCAGACAAGGAGACTCACGGCCCCCCATCACCTTTCCCCTCTCCACCCACCCACCTGCGTCCTCTGGGACGGGGTTCTGCTCACCAGGCCAAGCCTGGCTCTGGTCCCCAGGCCACAGCCAGTTGCAGTACTTTGGGGATGTCTCCTAAGAAGGCAGACACATAGCAACCTGAATTGTGACTCTGAGTACAGTAAACCCCAGAGGTCACACTTGCCCTGGAGGAAAAATATAAAGAATTCTATTTTAATTTACTTTTTAAAAAATCATTTCCCTCAAGTTTTACTAATAGCTCATATACATGCGGACACTGGCACCCTCCTAGGTCACAAGTTACATTCCATGAGTCATCCTGAGAGAAGACCGAAGGTCACACGAGGCCAAGGGGTTGACAGCAGAGCCCTCCTTGGCCCACATTTTCAACACTTTGTGCCCTGTGGCAGTTCATGTAGACCCACGTAAATGGGCTTATGGGTTATCATCATCAATTTGTAATGAAACTAAGCTCACAAACTGGATGAATGGCTTAAGGAGTCCAAGAAAGAAAGTTCAAATTAAAGATAATACTAACCACAAGAATGACAAAACTGAGACTCCCAATCCCAGTATGAATTGTTCATCAGCTACACTATGAAATGAAAATTATGACCAATCCAAGAGCACTGAGTAGAGCCCCTCAAGATTCAAAATTATCAAGAAGGCATTTAAAATATGAATGTATATCCACCAGCACATGTACCATGACCCTCACACTAAATGTGCACTGTGTCTCAAGACAGTAGCCATTTTTTTCAACTATGTTCACAGTCATGCCATACACAATTCCAATCCTTTACAAAATTTTGGTAAACTTGATAATAAAATTAGAAGACCCTTTTAAGATTTCTACCTAATAGCAAAAGAAATGAATGTATTCTATAGCAAATGCAGTGCTAAGAAAAAAGGCTGAAATCCACAAAGTAAAAATAAACAAAAAAACTAAAATGCTTTCCTTTATGAGCAAAACTTTCAAAACTTAGTATTTTAAGAAGCATATTAGGACATATTAAGCTGTGTGGGAGGCTTGCCATACACTTAGAAGAAAGTACAGATGGTATTAGATTTTTGTCTGATAAAATACACTAAAACAAAAAACCACTTTTGGTGAGAACATGAAGACATTTTGAAGAGTGAATTACTTCTTTAATAAGTAATGATCTACAGGAAAACTGTTCGAGTACAACCACTGATAGGGTAGTTTCTCAGATAAGAAGTTTAAAAAGCACATACGCAAAATTCATTCACTGTGTCATTCATGGGTGAGATACTGCAAAGAAGAACTTGAAGCCAAAAGCACACAGTTCCACAGGATGTCAGTGTGGTTAACTTTATAGAAATAAGACCTTCAAACACGGTCAAATCTTTACAATTGCTGTAACAAGATGGGAAATGACCATAAAAATTTTTACCACGTTAAGGTGTGTTGGTTATATCGCAGCAAAGTACTTTAAAAAGTTGCCAAACATGTACTACCTAATTTTCTAACAAAAATAGAAGTGTTCCATATTTGCTGGGTTTTCTGAGATGAAAACTGGCTGTTTATAGCAGATCTTTTAAAAATAGGTTTCAAATAAATATCCTATCCCTTCAAGAAAGAGGTGATATTTTAATAAGTGAAAAAGAAAATGCATCTCAAAAGAAACTCAGGTTATAGACAGTATATACCACCATAAAGACATTTTGAAAAAGTATTTGCACCTTTCCATTTTGTGATTTTGTTGCAAAAATTATTTAAAGTTTGCCACCTACAAAAGCCCTCATACAGGCATGCTTTAAATTTTTGGGAAAAGCTTTCTAATCTATCTTTTTTAACCTTTCCAAATGTTTCATGGGTTTTATATTCTTTAAATGCAACAGCTTCTGATTAATTTATAGGAGGAATGATTAACATCATGGAAGATGGGAATTTATTAGCCACATTTAAACTCTTGTACAATTGTTGGATGGGGTTAAAATATAAATCCCCTTATGTACAAGTACAGCCAGCACTCACTTCTTCAATTAGAATCTATTTATCATAATATGGTATCTTCTTCAGCTATAACACTTCAAAATCAATTTCAAAGTAAACAGTACTTGGAACCAAACATTCAAGCTGAACCGAACACAACATTAAAATTATTAAGCAAAGGTTTTCAAAAGAATGACACATTTTCATCCTATTACTCTCACTGGCATGTATTACATGTCAATGTTTTTAGTGAGTGCAAAAAGGACTATTAATAAAAAAAAAATCTTACTATAATGTTTAATCCTTATAGCTTTGTAGATTTCAGATATGTTTTAGAATATACACTGTTACAGTAATATGTTTTATTAATAAATACATTAAGGGATACATGTTAACATATTATACTTCAGGGTATATACACGTCAACATTTTGAAGCTCTGCTCTACAAAGTAAGCCTTTTCCCCTACTTGTTAGGCTACTTTTCCCAATAGTTTTCCTCCAGGCTCAGCAGACAAAGGCATGACCAGTAGAGTGTGGGGTGCTCACCAGCGCCTCTGGAGTTCTGTATTTATACAGTGAAAAGGCCCACATGAACTGAACTGGAGTGCAGAATCCAACCTCACACAGCTTTGTGAAGGATCCAGGTTCTCCACCAACACCATCAAGTGCCTGCCTCAAATATGAATTATAATCATCTCAGGCGAAAGGCAAAACATCAAGGGCTAAACAACATGCTGTTTATATTTCACCTGATATTTATAACAACTCATATTTTATTATTCCTGCCTACTCTACCTTTTACCACTTTTCAGTAAAGAAATTTAGGAGCCATTCTGAGCAGCAGTTATTTTGTTTTTCAGAGAAACTACTTTTCACTCCTTGAAAACATAAACTAAAAACTAAAGTCCCCACGGTTCTCAACACTTCTAAAACCCCTATCAGGATTTCCTACTTAAGTTGTAGAGAACATAGTTTGCTGCCAGTATATTATATCTTCAAATAAAACTTCAAACCAAAATAGATATTAAAAACTATATTCTCACTTTTCTGTAATTAATTCCTCTTTTATAGCAAAGAGCAGTAAGTTCCGTGCTCACTTGCTGAGCTGCATGGCTAAATATGGCCATGCCTCCTTTTACATCAAGTTTAATGATAAAAAATTTGTGTTTGCTAAGCAAGTCACAATTGCTTAAGTTCTTCACATGCTGCAGCTTTTCACTATATACGTGAAGTATTATGCGCTACACTCCACTTCCTAAAGCTTGAGTTCTCCACCTGCAATTTCAAAAATTGAGACTCAAGTACTTTTTTATTGGACTGTATTTTTGAAAATGCTTATTGGGAAAGTAAAGAGCCAATACATTTCTAGTCTTGCTGGCAGACACCATGGAACAATTTGGGGTCTTAGTACAGAGTTTTTAAGTTTGCTCTCAACAGGGGGAAAAAATCTTATGAAAAGATCATCAAGACATAAAAGATTCAATATTTTAGATATTTTATGAAGCATACATAATATTCCAATATCTCTGGTTGCTAGTTAACAATAGAGAAAAATATTAGACTATTTTCAACAGGTGAAAAGAATATTTTAAATTTAAAACGTAACATTTAACTAATATAGGAAAAAAATCAGTTCTTTGAAGTTCTGGGTTTCTCATGTTTTTGCATCTAAATGAAATATTCTAAGACTGATTCAATATAAAACCCATGACTAATTTTGTCTTTCAACATGCTAAAAGTCATTGGTGTGTATGCCTCTCATACAACTTACTAACAGATAATGTTCAAATATTTGTCCGTACTATAAATAACTACTTTTTGAAGGCTAAAGGCACTGCGTTAAGTATTTCACAAACATCATCTCAGAGAATCCTCACGGTAGCGTTGAGAAAAATGGTGAAGTCCTAGTTATCTAAATCTTCATTTACAAGTCCCTCCAGTTACAAGGTTAACTGAGGAGCAAGCTACCTAAACAAAAATACTTAAATGAACTGACCACTTATAGAATTACAGGCAAAAGCCCCCCTTGGTCATTCTTCACCCCACCCAATGCTAGCATCTACTCTCTAGCCATTTTATCTTGAACATCAAAAATTTTTTTTTGTAGTTGTTTGTTCAGGTCTTGGTATGGTTAACCAGATATTATAGCTAAATACAAATCAACTCAAAATAAAACTGGAAATCTTTTTTAAGCATGAAATAAGGTTAAATAAAATTGAGAAAAGAATTTGAGTACTGGAGAACTTCAAGTCATATACAAAACTACCAATGAGAATGTGACAGAGATCCATTGACAAGTAAGAAGAAATAATCACAATGAGATAAAGGCGTTTCACTATATAAGTGAAGATAGTAACTTCAACATTAAAGGAATAACAGCACCTTCTCCCCACCCTAGAAGAAAATGGGAGACGTTCTAATATTTCTAATAAAAATTTCTATAAAAATGAAATTTTTAAATTTCTAACAAAAATGACCCCCATAATAATGCTCTGAAAATCAAACGTGATGACACGGATGTCCTACTGTGCTATCAGTCGTGTCAGAAAAAAAGTCACAACCTTCTCTAATTAATCTCTCACACACACATGATCCACCTTACGTCCATTCTAAGAGTTAGCAGAGTTAAAAACTCAGCATGCATTAGGTCACGCTGAACAAGGCTAGGCTGGTATTCGAGCAGCCACTCCAGAGCCTGTAATTCTAGCCGTGATGCTTTGCTGCCTTTCAGACAAAGGAATAAACTTTACATTTTAAAAATATTTTCATAATTTTAATTCCATTTTCAAAAACTAGAACCCCAGGCAAATTTTTTCTCCACCCCTGTTACCTCTGAATTGTGGTCCCCATTCCAAGAAGCTTCACTTGAAAGGGCTTTCCTTATACCTACTCTCTTCAGATAGGAGGACCTCCAGCACCCCTGTCTCCACTTCACAAGAGCAAAGAAAAGCTCAGCAAAGTTGTGCCACTTGGTTGAGGATGAGGCCAACAGGCTAGACATGGCCGAGGCATATGGATCCAACCTGTCTGAGCCCAGAGCCCAGGCTCTCCTGGGCCTCAGCACAGTCCTTCTGTGACATTACTATGGTCTGAAAGGTAGCAATTTGCTTGACTAAAAGGCTGCAAAAGCCTCACAGCTAGGAGTACAGACTCAAGAACAGGCTGCGTTTGAACACCAGTTATACCCTGTTCTAACTGTGTGACTCTGGGTCTGTTATTTACCTCCCTGGGCCAGTTTCTAATGCGTCAGGTAGAACAAGTAACAGTACCTACCCCCTAAGATTGTTGGGAAGATTAAGAGATTTGAGAGAAAAAAGACAAAACACTTAACGGGCCCATCATAAGCACTCAATAAATGCTAGCTGTAACTATTTTTATTATCACTGTACATTAAGCATACGCAAAGGATTTTTAAAAACATTTGAATCTTTATCTAACATTCAGAACCTCTATATATTAGACTGATCAAAATGATTCAGGAGTAATTGGGGTGAAGATGGTGTAAAAGAGGCCTACCCAGTTCAGCCTCATCCTGGCAGCCCCAAGGAATCCCCAGGCATCAGGAATTCTGAAGGGCACTGTACCACATCAATATAACACTGTCAAGCCCCAAAGAATTTTATTTGACTTTATAGAACCAAATATTCCCCCTACAGTTTGAAACTTCAAAGGGCAGAGAGCAATTACTATTGGGGTAATTCAATTGCTACCTCAGTTTGAAACCTTCCGCACTTAGAGGGAAATGTTGATTCACAGCTCCTTTGTGAACCTAGGAGTGTAGAATTTTAATTGTATTTTCCAACTGTTATACTAACAGGAGGAGGAAAGAACAGTTAAATGGGAGGTAAGGCCAAGTCTAAGTAAAAACCTTCAATGGCAGCACAATGGATGGGCAAGAAGAAAGCATTTTAGAAATACACCTACTGTTTAATACACAACGGTGTCTACAGACCTGCTTCAGGCTGGAGTTATCTACCTGAGTTATGCAGGTCTAAGCAGCTTTAAGTGAAAGAGTAGAATTATTTGGTGAACTCAGTGTGGGGAGATGTCTGAAGATTAGAAAGCAAGCAACACAATAACCATTCAATGGGATCTCATTAATTCAAACTACTGGGGGTGGGGAGGAAGAAGGGGAGCCAGTCAGTCTGAAATAGTACAGCCTAAATTAGAGGACATTTGCAAAGTACAAAGAGGAGCTGGAGCTAGCTGCTAACAAAATGTTCCGCCAAACCAGGCACACTTGCTGGTATTTCACAGGATGTATTTGCACACAAAGTGATTAAGACCTTAAAAGCTTTTTATAAGTCAATTGAACATACCCATACCATCTCACTTATGCTATTAATCCGTTTAGGGTATCCCTTCATAGTCAATGCAAAGCTCAATCACTCAAGTATCTTGGGCAAGTTACATCCTATCAGGGCATCAATGTCCTCACCAGCAACAGATCTCTAAAGTTCCTCCATCATGTCAAAGTCAACTCGCTGTCACTGTGTGTACTACACTTTGCAGGTTGTCATGGGAGGGATGTGAAAATACATAAAATAGAAAATGTATAAAATAGCGCCCCTACCACCGATGATAAAAATAGTGGCATCACCAAACCTTGGAAAGGATGTGGAGAAACTGAATCACTTATACACTGCTGGTGAAAATGCAAAATAATAGAGTCACTCTGGAAAACCGTTGGGCAGTCTCTCAAAAACTAAACACACACTGCCACCAGCAATTCCACTAATGGGTATTTCCCCCCCACCCCCGAGAAATAAAAGTTTATGTTCACACAGAAACCTGGACACAATTGTTCATAGCCTTACTTATAACTGCCAAAAACTAGAATCAGCCCAGATGTCTTCAACAGGTGAATGGTTAAACTCTGTTGTCTTTGTTCACACTTACATATGTACCTACATAACTCAGCAAGATATACTACTCAGCAATTAAAAGGAGCAAACTATTTACTCAACATGGATCAATCTTCAGGAAATTATGCTGAGTGATGAGAGCCAGTCCCAAAAGGTTACAGACTATAATCCCACTTATATAAGATTTTTTAAATGAGAAAAATTAAAGGACCAACAGATTAGTGGTTGTCAGGGGTGAGAAACAGTATTGAGAGAGGTGAGGAGGGAAGGCAGTCGTGACTATAAAAGGGCGACATGAGGGATCCTAGTGGTTTCAGAACTGTTCAGTATCTTGACTGTAGTGGTGAACGCATGAACCTACACACGTGACAAAAGTGGTACAGAAATTTAAGATCACACGTACTAGTGAATATAAGTGAAACTGGAAAACCTGAATAAGATGGGTACATTGTATCACTGTCAATATTAACTGAGCTGATTATAACACTTTTACAAAATGTTACCATTGGGTAGAGAATATAAAGTTTCTCTATACTGTTTCTTACAACTGAATGCGACTGTACAATTATCTCAATAAAACTGTCAATTTGAAAAGTCATGCTAAAATGTATGTATGTTAATCAATCTTCTCTCTGGTGGTGGCCATCCCCCCACCCCCGGCCTGCATTTTCCAATAATACTGCCATTGCTTAAAATATTTTTAGAATTTCTTTCTCAGCTTATGACATGTTTGGATTATTTTGTGTGGCAGCAAGGCTTTATCCTTAGGAATAAATTTGATAATTTAAAAAGTCAAAAGAAATTCAGAACTATGTTAGAGAAGAAACATGAGTGAACAAAGTAGGAAATATTATTTATGGGCAAAAACAAAGTAACTGCTAAGTCAAGAAACTGGTTCTCTTTTGTGGAGTCATGGGCTGAATTTAAGGTTGTGAGATCCAAGATTTAAAAAATCACATACTTCTGGTTGAAAATCCCTTCTAGAGGCAATGCGGGGCCAAAGAAGTGTTTGAAGTGAGGCAATAACCTACCTAAGGTTGGCTTGTCATGAGGCTGACCCAAAGACTGCCGAATCGACTGGAGAGAGAAGAAAGTAGAGGCAGAGAGAGTAGCTGGGGGAACAGGTACATGGAAAATTTTCCTGATACTAAGAATCATTTCTACAGAGAGGTTAACTAATCTAACCAGAGGTGGCAGCCACCACCTCCCCCATGGCTTTCATCTGTATTTCAGGCAGCAGACTGCGGCTATGAGCCACCCTCCTCTACCTCCCCATTCCCAACTAGGCTTTATACAGTCTTTGTAGGAACAAAAAGGTACTCTCTGCCCACCACCCATAAAAATTAAGATATTCTTAAACCAGAAGAGCTAGACTAGTGCACCCAATTCTAGACTATAAAACTAGTGGACAAACGTGTAAAACCTGGAGAAATTCTAGAATGATGCTTTAATGTTATAGAAATCTGACCTTAACAATTAAAAGAAATGAGGTTTAACCTTAGAAATATAGCTAGTCTCTAAATGTTTCATTTAGTTTAGCACATTTACTCAGAACTTCCTATATGCTTAGTACTCAGTTAAAAAAAAAAGTATAAATGTGTCTTCAAGTGTCTATCAATCTATTTGAATAGGGCATACCGATATGAAATAGGCAAATAAGCTAGAGGACAGACAACTAAATACCAAGGATAACATAAACATTCACTCACTCTACAAATATTTATTGAGTATCTATTATATCCTAGGCACTGAGGATGCAAGGATGAATTCTGTCCTAGAGGAAATGCCAGCCCAGTGAGAAAAAGGAAAACAATGGTAATATAACATATGTGTGGGATTCTGTGAACACAGGGAAGCAGAAATACTCAAATCAGTCAGCAGGTGAGGTATGGGGCATGGTTCCCCAAGGAAATGAGGCTTAAGCTAAGTCTTAAAGAACACATACTACTGCTTTTACCTAGGGGCATTCCTACCCAGAAAGGCATTTGGAAATGAGGGCAGAGCGTGTCTGGTTTCTTACCTGACTGGGTTGGTGGGGTAGGAGTAGAGCAAAAGAGGGAAGGGAGCTGCTACTGGCATTCAGCAACAGGAGCCATGGATACTGAGTGTCCTATAACACTGGATCAGTCCTGCGCAAAGAACTGTCCCACCCCAAATGCCAATAGCGAGCCTTGTTGAAAATCACTGAGACAGACAATAGATGTTCACCAGGTAGACCATGAAATGGGAGGACATTTCAAGCAGAAGAAATAGGTACAACTACAGGGAAGCATAAAAGAAGAGGTTGTTCAGTAGCACCTCCAGGGCTACTGAAAGTGTGTGTAGGGTAGTGGTGGGAGAGAGGGATGAAAACTTTTTCTGAGCCCCAATGTTATGTCATCCTAAGTAACATGAACTTCAAGCCAGTGAGTGGCTTTAAGCAAGAGAGGGGTGTGATCCAAATTGTGTTTTTTGTTTTTTTTCTGGTACGCGGGCCTCTCACTGTTGTGGCCTCTCCCGTTGCGGAGCACAGGCTCCGGACGCGCAGGCTCAGCGGCCATGGCTCACGGGCCCAGCAGCTCTGCGGCATGTGGGATCTTCCCGGACCGGGGCACGAACCCGCGTCCCCTGCCTCGGCAGGCGGACTCTCAACCACTGCGCCACCAGGGAAGCCCCCAAATTGTGTTTTAAAGAGATCACTGTGACACAGGTGGTAGATGGATTGGAAAGAGAGAGAGAGACCAAAGTCAGAAAAACCAGGTAAGAGACCATTGCTATTGTTCAGGTGAAAGACATTGAGAGCCTGATTCAAAGCAATGTTGTAGGGTAGGCAAATTTACGAGATTAAAGAACAAAATGGAAAGGCCTTGATGCTTAACTAGATGATGCAGTGCATAAGGATCAGGAGGAATCTAGGGTGATTCCTTGGTTCCTGGTTTGGGAAATGAGATAGACAATGCCATTGACCAAGATGGGGAAAATGAAAGGAAAAGCAGATGAATGACTCAGAGGAAAAAAATGAGTACTGGCCATAATGAGTTTGAGATGTGACGACTAGTGTCCAAGACAGGTCAAAAGCAGGGATCTGGAGTTCAAGAAAGAGGTCTGGGCAGGAGAGAAAGAGTTTGATAATATAGAACAGTAGTTAAAGTCATTGGGAGTAAATGGGATGGATCAAGGAAGTGGATACACACAAATTCAAAAAGGGCTTAGAACAGAATCTTGGAGACCTCCAAGAGAAAGGTAGAGGAAGAGGAGCTCACAGAAGGCACTGAGAAATAGAGAAATAATCAGGGCTGACATTTACTGAGCACTATTTATTGTGCTAGACAATGTTCATCTAATCCTCACAACCCTACAGAGTACCTCCTGCTACTGTCCCCATTTTACAGATGGGAAAAGTGAGGCACAGAGAGGTTAAGCAGGTTGCCCAAAGGCATACAACTGCTAAGTGGTAGAACCAGGATTCAAACCCAAGCAGTCTGGTTCCAGATCCCACACTCCCAACTATCTAACTATTGCTATGTTAGAAATTTAGAATGTGACAAAATCCAAGAGAAATGAACAAGGCAGCAAACCCTGTGGGTAAATGACACAAAGCAAGATAAGAACTGAGAAGGACCCACTGAAGCCATGATTTGAGAGGTTGCTGGCCGGCTTGGCCACAGCCATGTTGGAAGGAGCAGCCTAATGAGGGCAGTGGAGCAGTAACCAGGAGGTAAGGAGTGGAGAAAATCACGTTAAACAGCAAATGCTTTAAGAGTTTAGGAAAATGAGAGAACTTTGTGGCTGAAGTTGTCAGAAAAGACTCTTCTGGGAAGAGGGATCTTGACCTGTGTGTCAGAAAGGAGGAACAGAGTGAGAACTGGTATTCAAATGTTTTCACTGGTGAAAGCCAAGTCAAAAACTACATTGTTACTGTGACGGAGATCCAGATATACCCCTGGGGGCTCCCCTGGTGGCGCAGTGGTTGAGAGTCCGCCTACCGATGCAGCGGACACGGGTTCGTGCCCCGGTCCGGGAGGATCTCACATGCCGCGGAGCGGCTGGGCCCGTGAGCCATGGCCGCTGAGCCTGCGCGTCCGGAGCCTGTGCTCCGCAAAGGGAGAGACCACAACAGTGAGAGACTCACGTACCGCAAAAAAAAAACAAAAAACAAACAAACAGATATACCCCTGGGCTCCAGTGATCTGAACAAATGTGACCTACATATGCTAAGAATAACAACTACAAATTTCTACCACATATACAATAAAGACGTGAAATCCAGCATTTGGGATTCAAGATTAAAACAGAAAAGAACTTTCCTACAGGATAAATATTAAAACAGTGCCATGAGTTAGAAATAAATATTCAGCTAACAAATTAAACACCAAATACATTGTCCTGAATATTACTAAGGGCTCAGAGAAGTATAAGATCCTGCCCTCAAGACATTTGTAGAGAGACAAGTCCAACCACATGAACAGTTCAGCAACAATTCAAGAGATTAAATAATAATTTGATAATAATACATAATTGCTTAGAGCTCATGAGGGACTGCAGTGAGGTCAAGGAGAATGAGGACTCAGAAGGGGCCACGGTCTTTGGAAATTAGAAAGTTACTGGGTATCACTTCCAGTGCAATGAAGAGGAAAATGAAGGGGACTTTTGTTTTATTTTGGTCTTTCTGTTAGTGGGGACCTGTGCACGCTTACCAGGACAAGGGAAAGAAATGAGAATGTCGAAAGTGCTGGGAGGAACAGATCTTGGCGCTTGGTGCCTAGTGGCCAAGGATGTTACATGTCACATAACGGGGACAGTCCTGCATCCTGAAGAACTGTGCCAAGCTCTTCTTTGAAATCTGAACAGACCTTAATTTTGCTTCTGATGGCTTAGGTGTGCCTTTCCCTCCAAAGAGAGGTTAGCCAACCTCAAGTCTCCTCCAGAAAGGGGATCCCTCATGGGAGAGTTCCTATATTCGAGAAAGTCATACCAGTTCACTACATAATACTATCCTTGATGTAATCCCCCAGGAAATTAGCATATAATTTCTTTTCAGATCTACCATTAAAATTCCTAAATATTTTCATTTAAATTATAATTTAACTACCCAACTCATAAGCTGTATATTAATATTGATTTTCAGTTACAAATGGAAACAGAACACTAATCTTACTTCAATTTTTCAAAAAGATAGTAAAAAGAATTTAGTTTCTAAATCTGCATATTTTCCATTGGAGTGAATGGTTCTATTTCATGGCATATAAGTTCCTTGTTGACAGTCCTCACCAAGAGAGACCAAAGAATAAGCCTCTGTCTTTCTATCAATCTGATCTCGGACAAGTGGGTGGCTCTTAAGATTGGATGTGCTCCAAAAACTGCAATGCCTGCTGTGAGGCAGGTAGAACTTGGGCCCTTTCCCTCTTACTATTTACTCAAGTCCCTTTTCAGATCATGTTTTCCATGGCTCTCGCATAACAGTGTGTTTCCTAAAGCAACACTGAGCCCATTATTCTGAAAAACTGCACTATTACAAAGGAAATGGGAACTAAATGCTACCCTTTGCAGAACCTGAAGCAGTAAATGCCACATCAAGGCAGATCTTCACACGCCATGAACTGAACTACTCTCTACCTGTTCTAGGAAAAAAATGCAATCTGAAAAACTAACATTTGCACCAACAGAATACACAGGTGGGGTATGTGCATGCCTGAGTGTTTGTGTCTCCCCCCACAAATTCAAATGCTGAAAAGCTCACCCCCAGGATAATGGTATTAGGAGACAGGGCCTTTGGGAGGTTCTTAGCTCATCGGGGTGGAGTCCCCATAATTGGAATTAGTACCCTTATAAAGATGACTCCACAGAGTTCCCCAGCCCCTCCTGCCATGTGAGGACACAACAAGAAGTCTATGACCCAGAGGAGGGGCCTCACCCAACCAGGCTGGCACCTGATCTTGGACTTCTAACCTCCAGAACTGTGAGAAATAAAGGCATTTCATAATAGCAATGCCAAATACATGATCACACTTAACAGATACCTCTCATCGCCTCAGGTCTTCTCATCAACGTGACTAAATTTAGTTCATCTTAACCCCACTCGCAACATACACACATACAGGTCCACACGAACTTTTACCTTTCATCTCCTAGTTCTTTACGTTCCTATCTTCTAGTAGGTGATAGCTAACTAATCGAGTGATATAATCCAGGTTAATAGGGTAATGGATAGTCATGGGTATAAAGTCTCGATCTTCCTACCAACAAATCATGCCTTCATTCAAAAACACTGACTCAAAGACAGGAACACAGAAGGAAAGCAGGGCACACAGTGTGGAGCAAGCAGGTCTATGAGCCAAGTTACAGAAAATATGCCATTCCCTGACTCAGTGCGTGTGTATGCGCCCATACGCAACACAGATCTGTCTAGGTGTGCGGCCTATACATTTAGATTACATATTTGTGGGGAAACCTCATTTTAGATGAGTGCTCACAGAGCACTCAGGAAAATACCGATACCATGCACAACGTCCCAGGTGTGGAATGTACCTAGTAAACTTAATTACAGTGAGTGAGTGATTTATTGATAGACAGTCTATAACATCAATTCCAGACCACATCCATTACCCACCTCTGAAATGAGCTCATGCCAAGTTACGCTCTACCAATTCATTTCCCCTTTCTAACTACATTACATTTTTAGAAAGAACGACTATGGTTCTTTCCTTTTTTCCTCCATCCTTAAGATGCCACCTCACTCTGAACAAAGACTTCATTCCCTATTTTGAAACCAATACTTTTCATCAATTGATCACATATTAGGCCATTAGAGCTCTTTCTTTCTGGCTCTGCCCTCCAATTCCCTCATCCATCTCCCCTCATGTATTCTGGGTCCCATTTGTTCCCATTAGCTGAGGGACTTTGCACCCACAGAAGTCCGGGGTCTGCCCTCAGGAACTCCTGGCCTATTGGAGGAAGCATCCAATAAAACAGCCAGTGCCATGTAATTAACATTAGAATAAAGAAAAGCGCTGGTTGCTAGCAGAGAACAGAGAAAAGGCACCAATCCTACCAGGAATGGGCTGGGTAAATTTGTAAGATGAGTTGACAAGGACTTGTTCCTTTAAGTGTTTAAGAAAACAGACTTTCTTTCTGCCAATATGATGGGTTAAATAACCTGAGACCCCTACTGCTCAAAGCATTAGTTAGACTATTTAAGGACTACTTCAAATGCATGGTTCGAACTCCCCCAAGAAAACCAGGGAGCTCTCCAAAAGTCACAAAATTAAGACTCACTGAGAAATACA
Source organism: Neophocaena asiaeorientalis asiaeorientalis (assembly GCF_003031525.2). NCBI lineage: Eukaryota > Metazoa > Chordata > Mammalia > Artiodactyla > Phocoenidae > Neophocaena > Neophocaena asiaeorientalis. The sequence goes on along the minus strand of NW_020175829.1, from coordinate 780,795 downwards.
GTGATGACCTACTGAGAATCTTTGCCCTGAAGAGTTTGGCTGGTCTCAGCCCAGAAGATAGAGTTTAAATGGCCTTTGAGGGCAAGAGACAAAGTCATGGATCCATCTCCTGAATAAGGCAGTACCCAGAGCGCTCTACCTTTAGTCAAATAGAAAAGTATGACCACTAGTAAAAGGAAAAGGCAAGGAACTTTGTCTTAACCTAAGCTTTTG